>NC_057808.1:26959885-26960590 GCF_018294505.1 Triticum aestivum
TGGTGCATTTTGAACACAGAAAAACTCTAGAGTTCAAAAAAATGAAATCCCTTTGTAACTGACGAGTTTCCGTATTAAACCCTGATACTTCGAAAGAGATTGTCTGTTTAGTACACGAAGTGCATCCAGGTTTTGCCGTAACCCTCCCTACTTTCTTGCACATGCTATGTGGATGAAATGGTGATACCATGCCAACTTTCAACCCTTTCAGAGTTCGTTTGAAATGCTTTTCAATTTTAGGGTCATTTAGCTCACAAAAATCATTAAATGCATGAAAAATAACAAATGAAGTCAGAAAGGGTTGAAAATTGATGATGTGGCTTTGAATGGTGCATTTTGAACACATAAAAACTCTGGAGTTCAAATAGGTTCAAAAAAATGACATCCCTTTGTAACAGACGAGTTTCCGTCTGAAACCCTGATACTTCAAAAGAGATTGTCCGTTTTGTACACGAAGTGCATCCAGTTTTTGCCGTAACCCTGTCTACTTTCTTGCACATGCTATGTGGATGAAATGATGATACCATGCAAAAAGAAAATTAACTAAAAAACTTTTATAAAACTCTAATAGCAAAAGGAATGAACTAAAAAGCTTTTATAAACCTGTAGTATTTTTTAAACTAAAATTATATAAAATTCATGCCACTGAAATTATCAAAGTATTTTATGTTCAAAACATGAAAAGCAGAAAGAAACAAAACAAAA
>NC_057808.1:26960600-26961264 GCF_018294505.1 Triticum aestivum
TGTTGTAAGTAGGTACAAAATAAAATAAATAAAGCAACAAAAAATGAAAAAAGTGCCACCTACTGGGCCACCACGGCCTGAATACGACTAGAAACCCAACCAGAGGCCAGGATTCAGGCCCGCAGGAGGCCCAGTAGGCCCACAAGCACATCGTGACAAATTAGGCCCGAAAGCCTGCAGTTGAGAGGAGCTCGAGAGGGTTGGCGCAGCAGCGCGTATAAACCACTCTCGAGCTTTCTCAACTAGCGAGGTGGTACTAAAGTTTTGGCCGCGACGCGGGCAGCACAGGGCCTCTGGTCCCAGTTGGTGCGACCAACCGGGACTAAAGTGGTGCATTGTACCAGTTCCTGCCACCAACCAGGACCAATGCCCCCCCTTTAGTCCCGGTTGGTGCCACCAACCGGGACCAAAGGCCGCCGCTTCCCGCCCTTTGGGCTGCTAAAAACTGACCTTTGGTCACGGTTGGTGGCACCAACCGGGACTATAGGTGGCATTGGTCCCGGTTGGTGCCACGAACCGGAACCAATGCTCTGGGTATATAAGCTGGACTTGTGAAAATTTCACAATTTCATCGTCAGTTCGTGCCGACACCCCAGCGCTGCCCCCCGTCGCCGTCATCGCCCCTGCCTCCGACACCATCGCCGCGCTGCGCGCCCTGCCTCCG
>NC_057808.1:26961742-26974795 GCF_018294505.1 Triticum aestivum
GCCGTGCCGGCCCCTGCCCCGCGCCCGAGCCCCTTCCCGCGGCCCGCCCCCGCGCGCCGACGGCCTCACCTCCCCCGCCGTCGCCATCGCCAGACGCCCCCGCTGTGAGCCGCCGCGCCGGTCTGGCTCTATTTTTTATTTTGTATGAGATTAATTTTTTGTATATGTATATATAAAATGTATATTTGTATGTATGTGGCTATATGTAAGTTCAGAGCACTTTTTTATTAGATTTATTAGATTAATTTTTTGTTCAGAGCATGTTTTTGTTCATATATGTATTTTTTTTCATATGTGTATTAATGTTTTTTTGCATATTTGTAATTTTTTTCAATGTATATATGTATGTTAGCTATATATGCATGATGAGGGGGGTGGGGGTCGATATACCCCTGCCCGGTAATTTCAACATGAGGGGAGGTCGATATACCCCCTCCCCGATAACATTTTTTAGAAAAGTTTTATATATCTAGCTAGGAAGAAAGGAAGAAGGAAGAATAAGAAGAGGAAGAAGAAGAAAAAAAAGAGGAGAAGAAGAAGGAATATAGGAGATGAAGAAGGTCTATTTTTTCTTCTTCCCCTCTATTCCTTCTTCTCCTTTTTTTATTCTTCTCCTCTTTTTTATCTTCTACTTCCTCTTCTTAATTTTTATTGGGAACTCCGTTCCAAAATAACTTCGACATGATGGGCGGTCGATATATATACCCCCTCTCGAGCGTGATAACTTATACCACAGGAGCACCCCCCCGCCCTCTCGCTCGACCAAAACTCTCGAGGACACCCAAACCATAGAAAAAACCGATGTCGGTCTCCTAGCACCTCCCGCCGCGCCCCTACCCGACAAACTCTCTCGAGGCCACCCAAATTTACCAAGTTAAAAGAGCGTTGTCGTCGAGGCGACCCCATACCCTTGAAGCGTTGTCGAGGCCACCCCAAACCCTTGAAGCGTTGCCGAGGCCACCCCAAACCCTAGAGAAGTAGCGTCGAGGCCACTAATATGATTCCTTATTGTGATTAGCTAGCTAGTTCTACGTTTGCCACTAATATATCCATCTGTCATGTTTGAATAATAATTGCCATGTTGTAAATATTTGTAGAAACCAATGTTCAAGATATCTTCCGATATTCCGATAAATCAGCCGATTTATCGCTTACCGGTGTGTGGCCGATAAGATAAATAGGCCGATAAATCAACCGATATGGCGATAAATTGGCTGATATGCCGATAAAATGACCGATTTACCCCTTATCTTTGGTCGACCGATAAGTTCCCGATAAGCGATATCCCCAACATTGGTAGAAACTATGGAGCACCCCCGAGACGAAGCAACAGTAGCGGTGTTGGGGGACATAATCGCAAAAGGAAGTGATGCTGTCTTGTCGTTTCTCAATGACACCGATGGTCTGGAAGGACAGGCTGAAGAAGCAGGCTATGATTATGATGGCTCCGGTGACCCGATGCCAGTGCAAGAAGGAGACCGTGATGACAGCTCCGGTGACCCAATGCCGGTGCAAGAAGGAGACCGTGATGACGGCTCCGGTGACCCAATGCCGGTGCAAGAAGGAGACCGTGATGATGGCTCCGGTGACCGAACTGAGTCCGGCCAGGTATATATATTAGTTAAGCCTGTGCTGACTAGCTAATTGATGCATTCATTGTTTTGGTATATGTACACATATTAATTAACTCTCGTCTTTCTTCTTTTTTCTAGCCCTCCTGATCGAGCACAACTTCGGTAAAGAGACGAGGCCCGAAGAAAAAGTTGCGCTCGGATGAAAGGTTTGAGATCACAGCAATCGCGCGCGATGGCATGCCGATTGAACCCATCTGGACAAAGGAAGCATTTGCTGCTCAGTGCGGGGTTCTTGTTAGGGACAAGATCCCGATCAGTATCCACCAATGGTTAAAGCCTAAGAATGAAGACCCTGAGGTGTCTTATGTCTCCGATATGCAGAAAGATGATCTTTGGACCGCGCTTAAGGCAAATTTCACCCTACCGCCAGAGGAGGATCTGGAGAAGCCAGTTAAAGAGCAATTGATCAAGTCTCATGCTCTTAAGAAGATGGAAGAACTATTCAGGAGGTGGAAGAATGAGCTGAAAACATCGTTTGTCGACAAAGAAAAGACACCAGAATTCACCGGCCGGTATGAGAAGATCAGAGATCACTGGCCCGCATTTTTGGCCCACAAGACATCGGATAAGAGTAAGAAGATGGTAGTGACAAACAAGAAAAATGCTGCGAAGAAGAAGCATCACCATCACACAGGGTCAGGTGGCTACCTCAAAGCCCGGCCGTTGTGGGCCAAGACTGAGAATGACCTGTTTGATAAAGGGGTCGAACCAGAGACATTGAACTGGCCAGACCGTTGCCGGACTTGGTTCTTCGGGGTTGGCAGATCCTTGGACCCTGTATCAGGGAAGTGCGTTTGGACGGACGAGCAACTGAGAATACCCGTCATAAGGCTTCAGGAGTATATCGAGGCAGCGCAGCAAGGGACGTTCGTTCCAGACAGAGAGAACGACGAGCTCACAATGGCCCTCGGGAATCCTGAGCACCCTGGATGGACACGAGGCACGCCAGGCTCCATTCTGTGGAAGGCTGGGTTTCCGGACGCAGGGGGTTACAAATGCCAGGAGAGGAGGAAGAAAGTGGAGCTTACCCAACTGCAGGCGCTGCACGCAAGGGTACAAGCGATAGAGGAACGAGAAGCAAATCATAGCAAACGACCTGCCAAAGCTTCCCCTGAAGCTACCCCGCCATCTCAGCGGAGAAGCAGCATGGCTTCCACCGAGCAGCTTCGGCTGGAGCCTGTCTTCATGGCTCCTGCTAGCTACCCCATGGATGCTATCACGGAGTCTCAACATTGCCACCTTATGACGCAATGGATGAAATTTGAAGTCAAGGCGGCTGTTGGATCTGGTTTACCTACTGAACCTGGCGCAACCTACCACTGTCGGCCGATTCCAGAAGGATATGCTAGGGTGATGGTGGATGAAATAACGGACGGATTTGAGGACCTCGAGCTTGACCACCCTACCGGTGAAGGGGAGACTCGGCTGGGTTCTTCTCTGAAGACTCCATGCCTATGACGGAAGGAGCTCATCAACCTTCCGAACTGGACGCCTCCGCCTCCTCCTCCTCCTCCGGTGAGTCAGGGCACTCCGCCTCCTCCTCCGCCTCCTCCTTCGGCGAGTGATCAGGGCACTCAACCTCCTTCTCCGGCACGTGGCGGCACTCCGCCTCCTTCTCTGCTTGCGCCGGCACGCCCGAGCAGCCAGCCTCCTCCTTCTCTGCCTCGCCAACAAGGGCGGAAGAGACCCGCCGCCGCTACGGCTGCTCTGGCATGTCGTAGTCCTTCTCCTCCGCCTCGTAAGCAAGCACGAAATAAGACAGCCGCAGCCGCTCCGTCTGCTCCGGCGTCTAGCAGTACAGCCAAAGGCGGGAGGCAATACAGATTCGGTCCACCTCGCAAGCCTCTAGAGAACTTACCATACGAGAGGACCGTGGAAGAAAACGTGAAGATCATGGAAAAAGAAGTGAAGGACTTCTTTGAAGGGGTGAAAGCAAAGAAACATCCACCTCCGGAGGAGAAGATAGATCCGGTGAACGCAAAGCGCACTATCAATGCCCTGAGGATACCACCAAAGTCTCCGCTGAAAAACAACTATGAGCGCATTACTAAAAAGGTATATATCAAAGCGGAGCGGTCGGGAAGTACTATCTGTGATCGAAGGTTAGCAGAACGATGAGTTGGGAAAAAATTGCCCAGCTCAGCGAACAAGCAAACCAATCGTGCCCCCCGCTCAAGGTGTCTAGCGATATCGTCGCTAATGATCCGAGGATGGTGCCCGGTTATAGCAATCTTGGAGATTACCTGCCCGACGATGTACATTATGATTTCTTGGAGGTGGACGAACACAAATACCATTATGGGAAGCCTCTTGTCAAAGATGAAAAATCTCTAACAACGACAATGCGAAGATTCCATGATTGGTAAATGAAAACCCGCAGAGAGTCTAGGGGGACGAATACTTTGTATCTGAGAGTTAAAGAGGAGGACGACCTCATTGGAACTGATCTGTTGTCTGTTCCATTTGAGGAGTTCTTTTAGTTTTTCAATCAAAAGGCCCTCGATAAATTAACGGTCACTTGCTACTGTCTGTAAGTACTACTTCTGTCATTAAGTCTCTATATATAGCTCAGCTCTTTCATTGCATGTATTTATAATTATCCTCACTATATTATGTAGATTGAAGATCGTCGAGTGCAGAAAAGCAGAAATGTATGATATTGGGTTCATTAACCGAAATCTCATAGATGAATTTACGGTTAAAAAGAGCGCCAAAGATGTCGAGGCCAACTTGCTCAAATCATTGATAATAAATCAAAACAAAGATAAAATACTCTTTCCTTACAACTTCAAGTGAGTGTTACTGTCTTGTGCATATTCGGTTTCCCTTATTACTCGAGCGAGGTTATAGTAATGTAATTGATGAGTTATGCATGCATGCACAGCTTCCACTATATTCTCCTGGAGATTAAGCTTGAGCAGGGACCACTACAGGAAACAGCTTCTTTGCCGTCAGCCACGGCGGACGGCAAAGGCTCGAAAGGCGGACGGCAAAGACCTTTGCCGTCAGCCGCTGACGGCAAAAGGCTCCGGCAAAGAAGGCTACGGTAAACAGCTGCTTTGCCGTCTGCTTCCTGGCGGCGGACGGCAAAGGCTCTTTGCCGTCTGCGGCGGACGGCAAAGAAGGCGGACGGCAATAATTGCGCTGTCAGTTCGTTAAGTGGCTAACGGCAGACCTTTGCCGTCCGCCGCAGACGGCAAAATTTCTCTGGTCTTTGCCGTCCGCCTTATGATGTCATCTACACGTCACTAGATGGCAGGTTCTTTGCCGTCTGCCACTGATTCTTTGCCGTCTGCCACGGACGGCAAAGTCTTTGCCGTCTGCCACTGTAGGCAAACTGACCAAATGGGTCAGCTCCCAGGAAGCACAGTTGGCTGCCACGTGGCTTCTTTGCCGTCCGCGGCAGACGGCAAAGAGCTCTTTGCCGTCGGTGGCAGACGGCAAAGAGCCTGCATATTGGCTGTTTTTTCTGTTTTTTATTAAATCCCACAATTTGCACAGAAAATATATATGACATATATAGATATATTTCCATATCACATATCCAGCACATAAGTTTCATATCACATATCACATATCACATCTGTTTCATCCATACACATTGTTCATACATAAGCAAGTTCCATCCATACACATAGTTCCATCCATATATATATTACAATGCAATGTTTCATCAACATAGCAAGTTAGATGCAATGATCCATATCACATAGTTCCATCCATCATAGCAAGCTAGATACAATGCAAAGTTTCATCAAAGGAAAAGCAAGCACTCCATCATAGCAAGCTAGCTTCCATGAAGTGAATGAAATCTGCAAAATGGTAAATAAGAAAGTTAGAAATAGGTGACTAGAACAAGAAGTATATGTCATTTATGAGCTAACTTAGGTGAAATGGATCATATATGAGCTAACTAAGTTGAAATGGGTTGTTTATGATCTAACTTAGTTGAAATGGATCATTTATGAGCTAATTTAGTTGAAATGGGTCGTTTATGAGGTAACTAAGGTGAAGGGCATCGTTTTTGAGCTAAGTAAGGTGAAATGGGTCATTTTGGAGCTAACCTAGGTGAAATGGGTCATTTTGGAGCTAATCTAGGTGAAATGGGTCATTTTGGAGCTAACCTAGGTGAAATGGGTCATTTTAAAGCTAACGTAGGTAAAATGGATCATTTAGGAGCTCATCTACGTAAAATGGGTCATTTTAGAGCTAATTTAGTTGAAATGGATCTTTTTGAGCTAACTTAGGTGAAATGGATCATTTAAGAGCTAATTTAGGTGAAATGGATCGTTTTTTAGCTCACTTAGGTCAAATGGATCGTTTATGAGCTAAATTAGTTGAAATGGATCGTTTATGAGATAACCTAGGTAAGATGGGTCATTTTGGAGTTAACCTAGGTGAAATGGGCCATTTTAAAGCTAACGTAGGTAAAATGGATCATTTAGGAGCTAATCTAGGTAAAATGGGTCATTTTTGAGCTAACTTGGATGAACTGCATCATTTATAAGCTAACCTAGGTAAAATGGGTCATTTTGGAGGAAAATAAGCTAACTCTAGGTCATTATGGTAAGCATATTGGAGGAAATAAAGCTAAGTCTAGGTCTTTATGCATTTGTTAAGCAAAACACTAGAGAAACTTACCGTGATCGGGGAGGTGTAGGAGCGGGGTGGCTAGTGCCGCTCCCTGGAGAAGGATCGTGCAATGCGTTTCTGGAGTTAAGCTGCAACAAAGATCATTTCCAATGTCTCGTTAGCATTACGACACTCAAATGTTAAGACTACCAACTAATGTCCATTCAAACTAAACTCACCGTGCTCCCAGGAGCAATCACTGGCATCGGCGGAGCGGGCTGACCGGACTTCTCGCACACAGACTGCACATTTGGTTTTCAGAACAGAGTCATACTAGTTAGTAATGAGACTCAAATGTTAAGACTAGCAAGTAATCTGCAGAAGAAACTTACCACAAGGAGCTCGTACATGGCCCTTGCCTGCATGTCATTCCGTGCCCTCTCCTCCTCCATCATCTTTCTCGTCCTCTCCTCCATCTCCTGCTGCCTCTCCGCCGCCTCCGCCAGAAGTTTCTCCATTCTATCTCTCTCAGTCTGTATAGCAGCCTGCAACACCACTCACATGACCATTTGTAATCATTGATGGAAGCGCACACAATGTAATGGAGAAAGATAACTGAGTACGTATCACTAACCTTGATGGCGAGTTGCACTGGCCGTTCACGAGGCCTTATCTCAGGAGCGGAGCTTGACTGGCGCGCCTTGATCTCCGGGAGAGTGCTAGGACAACGGATAAGTCCATCTCCAATGGCTATGGAGCCATGGGACCTCCCGCCACCAGATATCATCACCAGCTCTGGATCAATGGGACCCTGGCTCGGGTTAAAGTCCTCCCCTTTCCTCGCCTTCCCCTCATCTCTATATCTCACGATCTTGTTGTGGGAGGAGATGTTGGTGAAGTTGTTTGCATCATCGAGGTCAGAGTGAGAGAAAGCCTTGACTTTCTTGAAAGAGCCAGTGTGGGCCATGGCATACAGGTCGTACACCTCTGGCACCTTATCCGCCTTATTGTGGCGTGCCTGAAAGAGAGAAACAATGAAAATTAGTAATTAAAGAGCTCAAGCTAGCATGATGAATGAATTGCATGAATCATGAAGCAAACCACATACCCAGTTGCGCCCGAACTGATATAAGTTGGAGCTGCCTTGATGGTGTGGCACACCTTCCATTTGGGCACGTTTGTCCTTGGCCTGGTTGTGGAGGGCTAGCCATTCTTGTGAGCACCACTCATCGACCAACACCTCCTAACAATCCATCCGATCCGCACACCATCTCGGAGGCGCCTAAGTTAGCAAATAGAAACTTGAGCGCTACGGCTAAGAATTACTAAATGAAGGAACTTAAGTAGAAGGCCTTAAGAATTACCTTCATGTACTGCTCCTTACTCAGGAACTTATCGCGGCACGCCGGCTTGGTCTTCTTGATACCACGCAAGGCGTAGTAGTCTCGAACAGCCTGCACCCGAGCCTCGTGCCGTAAGTTCTGGAGTAGGCGCTTGCAGACGTTCTGGATAACATTTGCGCTGTCCTCCTCGTATCCCTCCTCACACCTGTAGAATGTCTGCAATCAAATGAGACAATATTGATTAGTACAATTAATAACTAGCTAGTTGAAGATTTTGAAATGTGTAAAGGAGAAATTACCCAGAACGTCCTGATCACCATGTCTGCCCTCGTGTCGCACACGACACCGTCGATAATGACATCCGGCGGGGCCGGGGCAGCCACGTAGTGCTCCCAGCTCAACCCAAGCTCTGGAAGCCGACCCTCACTAGGCAACGTGACAAACCCCGGGAAGTTTTGCCGGCAAAGAACTCCAAGGACGGAGTTGGGCCGGCGGACACTATGATGGTGGTCCCAACCCCGGCAGCATGACAAGGCCAACGCATTAGTTATTTGAAGAAACGTGAATGCAGAAGGTACAAAAATATTAAATGCACTTACGTACCTCTCCCCATCAGGGAAGATCAACCACCTCTGCTCGCGGGTCGCCGGCACGGACGGGAGCCGTGTAGCACCACGCTGGTACACGGTGCCACCCTCCTCCTCAAGATCAGTCGGCTCCCCGCCATCATCAGCATGGCGACTCGGCTCCTCGGGCTGATCCGGCCAGGTACCCCATCCGGACGTGTGCTCCTCCGGGGTCTCGTGGGCCGAACTCTCGTGGGCCGAAGGCCAGTCGACCCGAGGTTCGTGGGCCCAAGACCCGTGGACCGGAGGCTCGTGGACCGGAGTCCGTGTAGCCTCCTCCTCGGACGAGTCCACCCTAGCAGTCACGTGCTCGGGTGAAACAGCTGGGGGTGGCGGCGAGGAAGGTGCCCTAGCAGTCACCCTACCTCCTCTCCCGCGACCACGTGCCCCACCTCCTCTCTTCCTACCTCGTCCCCTGCTGGGCACCGCGGTCGACGAAGAAGGGCCCGGCGGTGTGGACATACTGTCCAGCAACGCTCGGCGGAGAGGTACGTCTGGAATCGAAGACCTCAGACCACGCGCCGACGAAGAAGGGGCCTTGGCGCGCTCCCGACCAGCGCCCACCATCTTTCAACACCTGCCATGAGAAACAGTAAACGAAATTAGTACAACATAAAAAAAAGACCGACATGAATAATAATATGTGTATCACTTAAGTGTATCATCATCAAGTACAACATTAAAAAATTTAATACCTGACACTACTAATAATCTCGATCAGTATTATCAATAAATGCATAATCATCATCATCACTATAATCAATGACGGGCTCATAGGGTTCAGTGGCATCAACATGTGCAAGGCCACCTTGATGTAATCGGTCAAGCAATGACAGGTCATCCGCAGCAGTAACCTCTTCTTGTTCCGGCTCTTCTTGTTCCTCCTCTGGGGTGATGTCGGATTCACTGTCGCTGTCTACTTCAATGTTTTGGGGTGAAGTATAGCGGTTCTTGAAACGCTTTTTGGAAAGACGTGTCTCTTGGAAGAATTCTCCTTCATATGTGTCTGGGTTAATGTGAGGTTCATAATCCTCTTCCTTTGGGGGAGATAGTCTAGCACGTGGCGGCACTTCATAAACGACATCCCAACCTTTCAGATTTGGATTAGTTTGGCAGGCCCATGGTAGATAGAATACTTGGGTCGCCTGTTGAGCCGTAATATAGACATCAGGAACATCTAAATGGGTGCTTTGGTTGATTTCAACTAGCCCTATATGTTCATGAGTCCTTCTAGTCTCCTTCGGCTGAAACCAATAACATTTGAAGACTACGACATTCGGTGGGTTTTCACCATAGAATAGAAGTTCATAAATTGCTTCAACTCTCCCATAATACTCGGTACCTCCTTCGCCGATAGCAGATACACAACAATTTGTAGACTTTCGGTCGGCCATAGATAGCTCTTTGCCATAGGTACGAAAGCGATACCCGTTGATGTCGTATTTGTCAAATGAACGGACCTTATAGTCAAAACCATTAGCGACTTGTCTCAATTCGGCGTCCATAGACTCTGAATTAGCCTACAAGTTTAATATGAAAGGATTGTTGCATTACGCACAAATTAGCGAATAAAACCGGGATAGCCGCCTACAAATTAGCCTACAAGTCTAATAGAAATTACCGTTTGTTTGAACCAAGAGATGAAACCGGGATAGCCGCCTCCTTGCTTTGCGAGAAGCTCATACTCTTCGATAGAATCCTTTTGGATCACCGCTCCATACGAGAATAAGGCGACGTATCGACTGTATGAAATATCCAGGAATAAGAGCAGTTCAAAGGAAATAGAAGTTGCGAAACTATGTACCGAGAACTTACTCGATGTACGGCCGCACTTCTATCAGGTTGTTGAAGATATACAACGAAATGGTCCGCCATTGTTCGTTATCCAAAGATACTGGATTTGAAACACTGGCTGGTGCGAGATTCCCTTTGAATAGGCTGAGGTTGGATCCACCCTTTTTAGGGTCGTCAGCATTGTACCGAGGCTTCGGATTATGCAAATGACGATTTTTGGCTTCGTAGTGTGCTGTCACGAAGTTTGCCGCCTCCTCAGTGATGAATGCCTCAGCCATCGATGCTTCAATTCTACGTTTATTTTTACATTTTTGTCGAAGTGTCTTCTGCATCCTCTCAGTTGGGTAGCACCAACGCTTTTGCACGGGCCCCCCCAATCTTGCCTCGGTCGGGAGATGCAAAATCAAATGTTGCATTGGATTAAAGAAGCCCGGTGGAAAGATCTTCTCTAACTTGCAGATCAACTCCGGCGCCAACTCTTCCATTTCTTCTAGCACGCCAGGCGATAGTTCTTTCGCACAAAGAACACGGAAGAAATAGCTGAGTTCTGCCAGTACTAGCCATTCATCCTCAGGGATGAAGCCACGCAACATCACCGGCATTACCCGCTCAATCCATATGTGCCAATCATGACTCTTGAGACCAAATATCTTCAATTTATCAAGACTGGCTCCCCTCTGTAGATTCGCTGCATACCCATCGGGGAACATCAACTGCATTTTCACCCACAAGATAATTTCCCTCATAGCTGGCCTTCCAAGATTGAACCATGCCTTTGGCTTCGTCCAGTTCTGCTTTCCTTTCGGTTCTTTCATGTTTTGTAAAGGCCTGTCACATAGCGCCTCCAGATCGACTCTAGCCTTAGTATTATCCTTTGACTTCCCATCTATGCCGAACAATGTACCAAAAAGTGCCTCGGCGATATTCTTCTCAGTGTGCATCACGTCGATGTTGTGTGGGCAAAGGAGGTCTTTGAAGTAAGGCAGATCCCATAAGCATGTTTTGTGAGTCCAGGCGTGCTTAGAATTATACCCCTTGAAGTACCCTGGACGCTCTGGATCTGGCTCGAGAGCGTTTAACTGATTCAGGGTCTGTTGGCCTGTCAATGCATGTGGTGCAGAGTTTTTGTCAACTCTACCTCTGATGAAGTTCTTCTTGTCTTTCCTGAACTTATGGCGAGGATTCAGGAACTGTCTATGCATGTCGAAGCAAGAAAACTTGCGACCGGCCTGAAGCCAACGAAACTCAAGAGCTCCCTTGCATGTGGGGCACGGGAACCTTCCATGCACACACCAGCCAACGAATAGCGCATACGCCGGCAAGTCATGCGTCGAGTACATGTACCAGACACGCATTATGAAGTTCCGTTTGCTATAGGCATCGTATGTCTTGAACCCATTATCCCAGGCTTCTTGCAATTCATCCTTAAGCGGTTGCATATACACATTCATATTTTTCCCCGGATAATTGGGCCCTGGAATTATCAACGTCAGGAAAATGTTCTTTCTTTGCATAATCTATCCGGGGGGGAGATTGAGTGGAAATACAAATACGGGCCAACAACTGTATTGGGCTGCCGTCATACCAAACACACTGAACCCATCCGTGCTGATGCCGACTCGAGGATGCCTCGGATCTGCCGCTTTGTCACCATGTAATTCATCAAACTTTTTCCACGCAACACCATCCGATGTGTGTACAATCATCAGATTCCCATCTGCATCTAGTTCGGTTCTTTTGCCCGTTTTGTGCCATGTCATCTGTCTGGCCGTCTCTTCGACCATGAAAAGACGTTGAAGTCTTGGTACGATTAGCATATACCGAAGAACACTAACGGGGATTTTGGTCTGTGTCTTCTCACCCATACCGTTGTCTACCACAACCCACCTGGAAGACTTGCAAATGGGACAACAGTTCAAGTCCACATAGTCAAGCCTAAACAAGACACATCCTTTCTCACAAGCATGTATCTTATCATAGGGCATCTTCAGTGCACGGAGGATTTTGTCCGACTGGTACAGGTTTGCAGGCATTACATGGCCTTTGGGTAGAAAGCGTCCAAATACTGTCATCATTGCATCGTAGCATTCTCTGCCCAAGTTGAACTGAGCCTTCAGAGCCATTACTTGTGAGATGGCATCCAACTGACAAAGCTCAGTGTGCTCATGGAGCGGACGTTTTGAAGACTCCAACATTTCATTGAAGGCCTTTGCAGATTCCTCCATCTCCTCGTCCGAATCCCGAGCATCATCAAAGTCTTGCACCATGTTTTCCATACCGGTACCATGCTCGTCGGTGCGACGACGATCCACCTCAGCTCGGTCACGTTGGGCAAACTCACCATGAAATGTCCACACCGTATAATCGGGCGTAAAACCACTCTTCTGCAGGTGTTTGCCCATTTCAGCCTCTATCCTCTTTTCCCAATTGCCGCACCGTAAACAGGGGCACCAGGTTTTCCTCTGGCCATTTGCAAATGCGGCTCGCACAAACCCCTTGGTTTTTGTGAACCATTCAGTGCTCCATTTGTTCTGACCAGTGTGACCGGTGTACATCCACGCACGATCACTCATCTTGACTTTCAGAGCTACTAGACACACAACAAATATATATATGTATATAATTCACCATGTATGTATTCATCAGTTGATCTACTTTGTCAATTTTATTACGTCCATGCAACCTACACTCTAATAGGTAATGATAGGTCCTAATCCCACCCGAGTATGTTTAGATTGGGTTCATTTTCCCATGCTATGCCCCGGATCCTACGCAAAATTTCGGCAGCACCTCCCCGCTGTTCTCCTGATACACGTCTCTGCAATAAACAGAGAGGATGTGTACCCGGAGAACAACAGGGGAGGCACTGACGAAATTTATGCGTCGGATCCGGAGCAAAGCATATGGGAAAACGAACCCAATCTAAACATACTCGGGCTGTCCATGGATAGCGTTGGACAATTCGAAAGAATCAAGGTTATAAATATGCAAATGCATGCATATTTATAACTATGACGCTTTCGAACGGGAGACACATATTGGTTACGCATACTGATGATTCAAGACACATATATATCTAGCTAT
>NC_057808.1:26977048-27002370 GCF_018294505.1 Triticum aestivum
GGGCGGCGGCGCGTGGCGGGCGGCGGCGGCGGCGGGGTGGGAGGAGAAGGGCGCGAGGACGAAGTGAGTAACGGGCGGGGGGTACGTGCCGTTAGTCAAGTGCCTTCTTTGCCGTCCGCCAGCCTTTGCCGTCCGCCTTTTTGCCTCTTTGCCGTCTGCTAGCGGACGGCAAAGAGGTGGGCCGTTATGATTTTTTCAAATGAGCGGGGGGTGGGGGCCACCACACTCTTTGCCGTCTGTCAGCGGACGGCAAAGATTCTTTGCCGTCCGCTGGCAGACGGCAAAGAGCTGGCAGATGGCAAAGAGCTTCTTTGCCGTCAGCCTTTTCTTTGCCGTCTGTTTTTGTGTAGCTGATGGCAAAGAGCTTCTTTGCCGTCAGCTAGCAGACGACAAAGAGCTGGCAGATGGCAAATTAGCTGATTCCAGTAGTGGACTAGTAACCGTCTTAGACTTGAGACGAAAAGATCCCGAGACCTATGTGGACATGACTAAAATTCTCAACAAGTAAGTTCAATCGATCATTATCGCACCATATCGGCAACTTTTTGTTCATTTCCTGATATCTCAAGTAATAATTATTTTCTTTGTCTTGCAGGGTTTGGAAAAAGTTCACCGCAGAAGCTCCAGGACTGCCGAAGGAGCTGCGATATACATACCTGATAGTAAGTACTACTAGCTAGCTAGTTCCGCGCATCTCCCGTTGATTCTAGCTACTTTCATCATTGCCATTTATAATGCTTCATTATCAGTTTGATTGACCTCTGTTTCTCCTAAAGTGCTTGTGGCAGGAACAAGGGAATGATTACTGTGGATACTACGTGTGCGAGTTCATCTACAACGCGACTTGCAAAGATTAGCGGGGCTACTCTAAAAGACAATATGAAGTGCGTAAGCAATAATATTCACAATTTCATTTTATTACACCATCATTTCTGTTGAGTTTCATTCATATATATGTATTAAGCCCCTTCTTCAAATTAGACGTGGCAGACGCGGAATGAACTCCTACCCGAAGATTGCATGAAAGCAATTCAAGAGGAATTGGCGGGATTCTTTCTTGACCACGTCATCAATAAAGCCAGAGAATACCATGTTGATGCTGAGTTCATATATAGTTAGGGGAAATTATATTGTAAGAGATCTTAATATTGTATATATGTAGCCAGTAGCGTCAGATAGATATACGAAAACTTGTTGTTCGCGCAATCTCTTGGAGAAGGAGAGGTCGATATCACTTCTATCGGTATGCATGACGAACTTCTGTACTTAATGGTTTCCTTCATTTGCTTACTAGCTAGCGTGTCGAGGGCCTCTCTATACATATAGTACGTAGCGTCGACCAAGCACGAAGATAAGAGAGGACACTTCTCTCTATTAATTAATTAGCTACCTAACACAATATATGAAACACTTTAATTAATCATACAAAACCCCCCAACCCCCCACCCTTTCAGAAAAAAAAACAAAAACCCTAGCCCCTGAACAGCTGACGCGTGGATGCCTATTGGTCCTGCTTGGTGCCACCAACCGGGACTAAAGGCCCTCCTGCCTGGGCTCGCAGCACCGGCCACGTGGAGGCCCATCTGTCCCGGTTCGTGTAAGAACCGGGACAAAAGGCCTAGGGCTTTAGTAACGACCCTTTAGTCCCGGTACAAAAACCGAGACAAATGGGCCTTACGAACCGGGACAATAGGCCCTTTTTCTACTAGTGTCTCCAATGTATCTATAATTTTTTATTGTCCCATGCTATTATATTATCTATTTTGGATGTTTAATGGGCTTTATTATACACTTTTATATTTTTTTGGGACTAACCTACTAACCCAAGGCCCAGTACAAATTGTTGTTTTTTTTGCCTATTTCAGTGTTTCACAGAAAAGGAATATGAAATGGAATCCAAACGGAATAAAACCTTCGGGAGAGTGATTTTTGGAACAAACGTGATCCAGAGGACTTGGAGTGGACTTTAAGAAAGAAGCAAGGAGGCAACGAGGCAGGGAGGCGCGCCTGCCCCCCTGGGCGTGCCCCCACCCTCGTGGGCCCCTCGCAGCTCCACCGACCTACTTCTTCCGCCTATATATACCCATGTACGCCCAAAACATCCAGGAGCACCACGAAACCCTATTTCCACCGACGCAACCTTCTGTACCCATGAGATCCCATCTTGGGGCCTTTTCCGGCGCTCCGCCGGAGGGGGAATCGATCACGGAGGGCTTCTACATCAACAACATAGCCTCTCCAATGATGTGTGAGTAGTTTACCTCAGACCTTCGGGTCCGTAGTTATTAGCTAGATGGCTTCTTCTCTCTCTTTGGATCTCAATACAAAGTTCTCCTCGATCTGCATAAAATTGTGAGTAGTTTACCTCAGACCTTCGGGTCCGTAGTTATGTAACTCTTTTTGCGGTGTGTTTGTCGAGATCCGATGAATTGTGGGTTTATGATCAAGATTATCTATGAACAATATTTGAATCTCCTCTAAATTCTTTTATGTATGATTTGTTATCTTTGCAAGTCTCTTCGAATTATCAGTTTGGTCTGGCCTACTAGATTGATCTTTCTTGCAATGGGAGAAGTGCTTAGCTTTGGGTTCAATCTTGCGTTGCTCGATCCCAGTGACAAAAAGGGAAATGACACGTATTGTATTGTTGCCATTGAGGATAAAAAGATGGGGTTTATATCATATTGCTTGAGTTTATCCCTCTACATCATGTCATCTTGCCTAATGCGTTACTCTGTTCTTATGAACTTAATACTCTAGATGCATGCTGGATAGCGGTCGATGTGTGGAGTAATAGTAGTAGATGCAGAATTGTTTCGGTCTACTTGTCGCAGACGTGATTCCTATATACATGACCATGCCTAGATATGCTCATAACTATGCACTATTCTATCAATTGCTCGACAGTAATTTGTTCACCCACCATAATACTTATGGTATCTTGAGAGAAGCCACTAGTGAAACCTATGGCCCCCGGGTCTATTTTCCATCATATTAATCTCCCGTCAACTAGCTATATCTGTCGCCGTTTATTTTGCAATCCTTACTTTCAATCTTTATCATAAAAATACCAAAAATATTATCTTATCATCTCTATCAGATCTCACTTTTGCAAGTGGCCGTGAAGGGATTGACAACCCCTTTATCGCGTTGGTTGCAAGGTTCTTATTTGTTTGTGTAGGTACGATGGACTTGCGTGTTGCCTCCTACTGGATTGATAACTTGGTTCTCAAAAACTAAGGGAAATACTTATGCTACTTTGCTGCATCACCCTTTCCTCTTCAAGGGAAAATCAACGCATGCTCAAGAGTTAGCAAGAAGGATTTCTGGCACCGTTGCCGGGGAGTCTACGCACAAGTCAAGACATACCAAGTACCCATCACAAACTCTTATCCCTCGCATTACATTATTTGCCATTTGCCTCTCGTTTTCCTCTCCCCCACTTCACCCTTGCCATTTTATTCGCCCTCTCTTTCTGTTCGCCTCTTTTTCGCTTGCTTCCTGTGTGCTTGCGTGTTGGATTTCTTGCTTGTCACGATGGCTCAAGATAATACTAAATTGTGTGACTTTTCCAATACCAACAACAATGATTTTCTTAGCACCCCGATTGCTCCTATTACCGATGATGAATCTTGTGAAATTAATGTTGCCTTGCTGAATCTTGTTATGAAAGATCAATTCTCTGGCCTTTCTAGTGAAGATGCCGCTACACACCTAAACAACTTTGTTGATTTGTGTGATATGCAAAAGAAGAAAGATGTTGATAATGATATTGTTAAGTTGAAGCAATTTCCGTTTTCGCTTAGGGATCGTGCTAAAACTTTGTTTTCATCTTTGCCTAAAAATAGTATTGATTCATTGAATAAATGCAAAGATGCTTTTATCTCTAAATATTTTCCTCCCGCTAAGATCATCTCTCTTAGAAACGACATTATGAATTTTAAGCAACTTGACCATGAGCATGTTGCAAAATATTGGGAGAGGACGAAATTAATGATACGTAATTGCCCTACACATGGTTTGAATTTATGGATGATCATACAAATTTTTTATGCAGGATTGAATTTTGCTTCTAGAAACCTTTTAGATTCGGCCGCGGGAGAAGCTAATAAACTCCTAGATAATATTATGGTTAATTATTCTCAAAGGCACACCGAAAGATCTACTTTTGTACAAAGGTTCATGCGATAGAAGAGATTAATGTTTTGAGTGGAAAGATAGATGAACTCATGAAATTGTTTGCTAATGAGAGTGTCTCTTCTGATCCTAATGATATGCCTTTGTCTACTTTGATTGAGAATAATAATGAATCTATGGATGTGAATTTTGTTGGTAGGAACAATTTTGGAAAGAACGCTTACAGAGGAAACTTTAATCCTAGGCCATTCCCTAGTAATCCTCTAATAATTATGGTAATTCCTACAACAATTCTTGTGGAAATTTTAATAATCTGCCCTCTGATTTTGAGAGTAGTGTTAAAGAGTTTATGAATTCTCAAAAGAATTTCAATACCTTGCTTGAAGAAAAATTGCTTAAGGTTGATGAGTTGGCTAGGAACGTGGATAGAATTTCTCTTGATGCTGATTCTTTGAAACTTAGATCTATTCCGCCTAAGCATGATATCAATGAGTCTCTCAAAGCCATGAGAATTTCCATTGATGAGTGCAAAGAAAGAACCGCTAGGATGCATGCTAAAAAAGATTGCTTGTGAAAGCGTGTTATTGTAGTTTTCATGATAATAAGGATGAAGATCTAAAAGTGATTGATGTGTCTCCTATTAAATCTTTGTTTTGCAATATGAATCTTGATAATGATGGGACTGGAGATGAGTCAACTTTAGTTAGAAGGCATCCCAATGATTCAGAGTTTTTAGATCTTGATGCAAAAATTGGTATAAGTGGGATTGAAGAGGTCAAAACTTTACATAGCAATGAACCCACTATTTTGGATTTCAAGGAATTTAATTATGATAATTGTTCTTTAATAGATTGTATTTCCTTGTTGCAATCCATGTTAAATTCTCCTCATGCTTATAGTCAAAATAAAGCTTTTACCAAACATATCGTTGATGCTTTAATGCAATCCTATGAAGAAAAGCTTGAATTAGAAGTTTCTATCCCTAGAAAACTTTATGATGAGTGGGAACCTACTATTAAAATTAATATTAGAGATCATGAATGCTATGCTTTGTGTTATTTGGGTGCTAGTGTTTCCACGATTCCAAAAACTTTATGTGATGTGTTAGGTTTCTGTGAATTTGATGATTGTTCCATGAACTTGCATCTTGCAGATTCCACCATTAAGAAACCTATGGGAAGAATTAATGATGTTCTTATTGTTGCAAATAAGAATTATGTGCCCGTAGATTTCGTTGTCCTTGATATAGATTGCAATCCTTCATGTCCTATTATTCTTGGTAGACCTTTCCTTAGAACGATTGGTGCAATTATTGATATGAAAGAAGGGAATATTAGATTCCAATTTCCGTTAAGGAAAGGCATGGAACAATTTTCTAGAAGGAAAATTAAATTACCTTATTAATCTATTATGAGAGCCACTTATGGATTGCATGCCAAAGATGGCAATACCTAGATCTATCCTTGCCTTTTTGCCTTGCTAGGGGCGTTAAACGATAGCGCTTGTTGGGAGGCAACCCAATTTTATTTTTGTTTCTTGATTTTTGGTTCTGTTTAGTAATAAATCTTGGATCTAGCCTCTGGTTAGATGTGGTTTTATGTTCTAATTAGTGTTTGTGCCAAGTAAAACCTATAGGATCTTCTTGGATGATAGTTATTTGATCTTGCTGAAAAAGTCAGAAACTTTCTACTCACGAAAACAATTGTCAAACGTCACCAGAACGGGATAAAATACTGATTCCAATTGCATTAGATCAATAAACAAATTATCTAGGTCTTACTATTTTGGTAGAGTTTTATGAGTTACATAAGTTTACGTTAGATACAGATTACTACAGACTGTTCTGTTTTTGACAGATTCTGTTTTTCGTGTGTTGTTTGCTTATTTTGATGAATCTATGGCTAGTATCGGAGGTTATGAACCATAGAGAAGTTGGAATAAAGTAGATTTAACACCAATATAAATAAAGAATGAGTTCATTACAGTACCTTAAGGTGGTGGTTTGTTTTATTTCGCTAACGGATCTCATGAGATTTTCTGTTGAGTTTTGTGTTGTGAAGTTTTCAAGTTTTTGGGTAAAGATTTGATGGATTATGGAACAAGGAGTGGCAAGAGCCTAAGCTTGGGGATGCCCAAGGCACCCCAAGGTAAAATCCAAGGACAACCAAAAGCCTAAGCTTGGGGATGCCCCGGAAGGCATCCCCTCTTTCGTCTTCGTCCATCGGTAACTTTACATGATGCTATATTTTTATTCACCACATAATATGTGTTTTGCTTGGAGCGTCTTGTATGATTTGAGTCTTTGCTTTTTAGTTCGCCACAATGATCCTTGCTGTACACACCTTGTGGGAGAGACACACATGAATCAGAATTTATTAGAATACTCTATGTGCTTCACTTATATCTTTTGAGCTAAATAATTTTGCTCTAGTGCTTCACTTATATCTTTTAGAGTACGGTGGTGGTTTTATTTTATAGAAATTATTGATCTCTCATGCTTCACTTATATTATTTTGAGAGTCCTTTAGAACAGCATGGTAATTTGCTTTGGCTATAAAATTAGTCCTAATATGATAGGCATCCAAGTTGGATATAATAAAAACTTTCATATAAGTGCATTGAATACTAAGAGAAGTTTTATACTTGATGATTGTTTTGAGATATGGATATGGTAATATTAGAGTTGTGCTAGATGAGTAGTTGTGAATTTGAGAAATACTTGTGTTGATGTTTGCAAGGTCCGTAGCATGCACGTATGGTAAATGTTGTGTAACAAATTTGAAACATGAGGTGTTCTTTGATTGTCATCCTTATGAGTGGCGGTCGGGGACGAGCGATGGTCTTTTCCTACCAATCTATCCCCCTAGGAGCATGCTCATAGTGCTTGGTATTTGATGAATTGTAGATTTTTGCAATAAGTATGTGAGTTCTTTATGACTAATGTTGAGTCCATGGATTATACGCACTCTCAACCTTCCATCATTGCTAGCCTCTTCGGTACCGTGCATTGCCCTTTCTCACCTTGAGACTTGGTGCAAACTTCGCCGGTGCATCCAAACCCCGTGATATGATACGCTCTATCACACATAAACCTCCTTGTATCTTCCTCAAAACAACCACCATACCTACCTAGCTATTATGGCATTTCCATAGACATTCCGAGATATATTGCCATGCAACTTTCCACCGTTCTGTTTATTATGACGCGCTTCATCATTGTCATTTTGCCTTGCATGATCATGTAGTTAACATCGTATTTGTGGCAAAGCCACCATGCATATTATTTCATACATGTCACTCTTGATTCATTGCCCATCCCGGTACACCGCCGGAGGCATTCATATAGTCATATTTTGTTCTAGTATCGAGTTGTAATCATTGAGTTGTAAATAAATAGAAGTGTGATGATCATCATTAATAGAGCATTGTACCAAAAAAAAGAAAGGCCAAATAAAAAAAGGAAGGCTCAAAAAAAAGAAAAGAAAAAAGGGACAATGCTACTATCCTTTTTCCACACTTGTGCTTCTAAGTAGCACCATGATCTTTCTGATGGAGAGTCTCTTGTTTTGTCACTTTCATATACTAGTGGGAATTTTTCATTATAGAACTTGGCTTGTATATTCCAACCATGGGCTTCCTCAAATGCCCTAGGTCTTCGTGAGCAAGCAAGTTGGATGGACACCCACTTAGTTTCTTTTGTTGAGCTTTCATACATTTATAGCTCTAGTGCATCCGTTGCATGGCAATCCCTACTCCTTGCATTGACATCAATTGATGGGCATCTCCCTAGCCCGATTAGCCGCGTCAATGTGAGACTTTCTCCTTTTTTGTCTTCTCCACACAACCCCCATCATTATATTCTATTCCACTCATAGTGCTATGTCCATGGCTCACGCTCATGTACTGCGTGAATGTTGAAAAACGTTTGAGATTACTAAAGTATGAAACAATTGCTTGGCTTGTCATCGGGGTTGTGCATGATGAGAGCATTCTTGTGTGACGAAAATGGAGCATGACCATACTATATGATTTTGTAGGGATGAACTTTCTTTGGCCATGTTATTTTGAGAAGACATGATTGCTTAGTTAGTATGCTTGAAGTATTATTATTTTTATGTCAATATTAAACTTTTATCTTGAATCTTTCGGATCTGAACATTCATGCCACAATAAAGAAAATTACATTGAACAATATGCTAGGTAGCATTCCACATCAAATATTCTGTTTTATCATTTACCTACTCGAGGACGAGCAGGAATTAAGCTTGGGGATGCTTGATACGTCTCCAATGTATCTATAATTTTTGATTGTTCCATGCTATTATATTATCTGTTTTGGATGTTTAATAGGCTTTATTATACACTTTTATATTATTTTTGGGACTAACCTACTAACCCAAGGCCCAGTACAAATTGCTGTTTTTTTTTGCCTATTTCAGTGTTTCGCAGAAAAGGAATATCAAACGGAATCCAAACAGAATAAAACCTTCAGGAGAGTGATTTTTGGAACAAACGTGATCCAGAGGACTTAGAGTGGATGTCAAGAAAGAAGCGAGGAGGCCACGAGGCAGGGAGGCGAGCCTGCCCCCTGGGCGCGCCCCCCACCCTCGTGGGCCCCTCGCAGCTCCACCGACCTACTTCTTCCTCCTACATATAGCCATGTACCCCCAAAACATCCGGGAGCACCACGAAACCCTATTTCCAACGCCGCAACCTTCTTTACCCATGAGATCCCATCTTGGGGCCTTTTCCGGCGCTCCGTCGGAGGGGGAATCGATCACGGAGGGCTTCTACATCAAGCCCATAGCCTCTCCGATGATGTGTGAGTAGTTTACCTCAGACCTTCGGTTCCATAGTTATTAGCTAGATGGCTTCTTCTCTCTCTTTGGATCTCAATAAAAAGTTCTCCTCCATCTTCTTGGAGATCTATTTGATGTAACTCTTTTTGCGGTGTGTTTGTCGAGATCCGATGAATTGTGGGTTTATGATCAAGACTATCTATGAACAATATTTGAATCGCCTCTGAATTCTTTTATGTATGATTTGTTATCTTTGCAAGTCTCTTCGAATTATCAGTTTGGTTTGGCCTACTAGATTGATCTTTCTTGCAATGGGAGAAGTGCTTAGCTTTGGGTTCAATCTTGTGTTGCTCGATCCCAAAGACAGAAAGCGAAACGCCACGTATTGTATTGTTGCCATCGAGGATAAAAAGATGGGGTTTATATCATATTGCTTGAGTTTATCCCTCTACATCATAACTATGCACTATTCCATCAATTGCTCGACAGTAATTTGTTCACCCACCGTAATACTTATGCTATCTTGAGAGAAGCCACTAGTGAAACCTATGGCCCCGGGGTCTATTTTCCATCATATTAATCTCCCGTCAACTAGCTATTTCTGTCGCCGTTTATTTTGCAATCTTTACTTTCAATCTTTATCCTAAAAATACCAAAAAAATTATCTTATCATCTTTATCAGATCTCACTTTTGCAAGTGGCCGTGAAGGGATTGACAACCCCTTTATCGCCTTGCTTGCAAGGTTCTTATTTGTTTGTGTAGGTACGAGGGACTTGCGTGTGGCCTCCTACTGGATTGATACCTTGGTTCTCAAAAACTGAGGGAAATACTTATGCTACTTTGCTGCATCACCCTTTCCTCTTCAAGGGAAAACCAACGCATGCTCAAGAGGTAGCAGAGTCTTACTCAACTTCACACCTTGCAACACAGGCAAGAACTCCTTCTTTGACTCTTGTCAAGGTATGCACTAATTGAAAAAACTTATCAAGCGTCTTGATCTATCTCTATAGATCTTGATGCCCAATATGTAAGCAGCTTCACCGAGGTCTTTCTTTAAAAAAATCCTTTCAAACATTCCTTTATGCTTTCCAGAAACTTCTACATCATTTCTGATCAACAATATGTCATTCACATATACTTATCAGAAAGGCTGTAGTGCTCCCTTCACTTTCTTGTAAATACAGGCTTCACCGCAAGTCTGTATAAAACTATATGCTTTGATCAACTCATCAAAGCGTATATTCCAACTCCGAGATGCTTGCACCAGTCCATAGATGGATCGCTGGAGCTTTGCACACTTTGTTAGCACCTTTAGGATCAACAAAACCTTCTGGTTGCATCATATACAACTCTTCTTTAAGAAATCCATTTAAGGAATGCATGTTTGACATCCATTTGCCAAATTTCATAAAATGCGGCAATTGCTAACATGATTCGGACAGACTTTTAAGCATCGATACAAGTGAGAAAATCTCATTGTAGTCAACACCTTGAACTTGTCAAAAACCTTTTTCGACAAGTCTAGCTTTGTAGATAGTAACACTACTATCAGCGTCTGTCTTCCTCTTGAAGATCCATTTATTTTCTATGGCTTGCCGATCATCGGGCAAGTCAAACAAAGTCCACACTTTGTTCTCATACATGGATCCCATCTCAGATTTCATGGCCTCAAGCTATTTCGCGGAATCTGGGCTCATCATCGCTTCCTCATAGTTCGTAGGTTCGTCATGGTCAAGTACATGACCTCCAGAACAGGATTACCGTACCACTCTGGTGTGGACCGTACTCTGGTTAACCTACGAGGTTCGGTAGTAACTTGATCTGAAGTTTCATGATCATCATCATTAATCTTCCTCACTAATTGGTGTAGGCATCACAGGAACTGATTTCTGTGATGAACTATTTTCCAATTCGGGAGAAGGTACAATTACCTCATCAAGTTCTACTTTCCTCCCACTCACTTCTTTCGAGAGAAACTCCTTCTCTAGAAAGGATCCATACTTACCAACAAAGATCTTGCCTTCGGAGCTGTGATAGAAGGTGTACCAAACATTTTCTTTTGGGTATCCTATGAAGACGCACTTCTCCGATTTGGGTTTGAGCTTATCAGGTTGAAACTTTTTCACATAAGCATTGCAACCTCAAACTTTAAGAAACGACAGCTTAGGTTTCTTGCCAAACCATAGTTCATACGGTGTCGTCTCAACGGATTTAGACGGTGCCCTATTTAACATGAATGTAGTTGTCTCTAATGCATACCCCCAAAACGATAGTGGTAAATCGGTAAGAGACATCATAGATTGCACTATATCCAATAAAGTACGGTTATGACGTTCGGACACACCATTATGTTGTGGTGTTCCAGGTGGCATGAGTTTGTGAAACTATGACGCCCCCGATTCAATCGTACACTAATCATACACGCAAATGTGTACGATCAAGATCAGGGACTCACGGGAAGATATCACAACACAACTCTAAAAGTAAAATAAGTCATACAAGCATCATAATACAAGCCAGGGGCCTCAAGGGGTCGAATACAAGTGCTCGATCAAAGACGAGTCAGCGGAAGCAACAATATCTGAGTACAGACATAAGTTAAATAAGTTTTCCTTAAGAAGGCTAGCTGGGATACAAATCGAAAGAGGCGCAGGCCTCCTGCCTGGGATCCTCCTAAACTACTCCTGGTCATCGTCAGCGGCCTGCATGTAGTAGTAGGCACCTCCGGTGTAGTAGGAGTCGTCGTCGACGATGGTGTCTGGCTCCTGGGCTCCAGCATCTGGTTGCGACAACCAGGAAGAAAGGAAAAGGGGAAAAGGGGGAGAAAAGCAACCATGAGTACTCATCCAAAGTTCTCGCAAGCAAGGATCTATACTACATATGCATCGGTATCTGTGTAAAGAGGCAATATCGGTGGACTGAACTGCAGAGTGCCAGAATAAGAGGGGGATAACTAGTCCTGTCGAAGACTACGCTTCTGGCAGCCTCCATCTTGTAGCATGTAGAAGAGAGTAGATGGTAAGTTCACCAAGAATCATCGCATAGCATAATCCTACCCGGCGATCCTCCCCTCGTCGCCCTGTGTGAGAGCGATCACCGAGTTATATCTGGCACTTGGAAGGGTGTGTTTTATTAAGTATCCGGTTCTAGTTGTCATAAGGTCAAGGTACAACTCCGGGTCGTCCTGTTACCGAGGATCACGGCTATTCGAATAGATAAACTTCCCTGCAGGGGTGCACCACATTACCCAACACGCTCGATCCCTCTGGCCGGACCCACTTTCCTGGGTCATGCCCGGCCTAGGAAGATCAACACGTCGCAGCCCCGGTCTAAATCCTATGCGCGCAGGGGTCTGGGCCCATCGCCCATTGCACACCTGCATGTTGCGTGGGCGGCCGGTGAGCAGACCTAGCAACCTCCATTACAAAGGAAGTTGCGTTACGCGGTCCAACCTGGCGCGCGCCGCTTAGTCGCTGACGTCAAGAAGGCTTCAGC
The DNA here is from genome assembly GCF_018294505.1 of Triticum aestivum. Classification (NCBI taxonomy): domain Eukaryota; kingdom Viridiplantae; phylum Streptophyta; class Magnoliopsida; order Poales; family Poaceae; genus Triticum; species Triticum aestivum. The sequence goes on from NC_057808.1 coordinate 26,989,481, forward strand.
TGATACCACGACGTCAAGTGCCCATAACTGTTCCCGCGTAGTTGGTTAGTGCGTATTGGCCAGTGGCCAGACTCAGATCAAATACGAAGATCTCATTAAGCGTGTTATTTTGAAGTAACCGCGGACGCCGACCAGGGCCAGGCCCACCTCTCACCTAGGTGGTCTCAACCTGCCATGTCGCTCCGCCAAAAAGTAACAGTCGGGGGCCGTCGGGAACTCAGGCCCACCACTACCTAGATGGAGCCACCCAGGGATGGAGCCATGATTTAGACATAGGGGGGGGGCAAAAGGCAACAAGCAGAAGAATAGACATACCATACCATGTGGTTATCCCAAGCGTTAGCCTTGCATCTTCAACCTTTAACTTATTTGCTTTACCGTGACCTAGATCAAGTGTGCTCGTTTGCTGGACTAGAATTGGTGCTATTTTTTGACTAGCTGCTAGTTGACTGCGATAGTTATTACAATCATACAGCCAGATTCAGGTTGTAAAACCAGTTCCATTGTAGAATGGATAAATTATTTCCCTATTTATTAATTCAAAAGTTTATCATCGATTAGTGCTTCAGGCCTTGTGATGGTAAAACAAAATTGCTAAGCACATAAGCTAATTCCATCTGAACGCAGAAACTTTGTAAAATGTAATCTAGAAAACCGTTTAACAATACACATCAATGAAGAAGACTAACCGCACAATATCCTTGATCGGTCAATCGTCGCGGGGTCGTAGGGCGCAGGCTTATAGCCACACATTGCAGCGGCGATCGATTTTTGGTTGCAATCTTGTCGATTCGGTGCCAGTTTTCACATCCCGGGACTGCCCTAGGCTTGCAGCTCTTCATTGCGTCCGGTATGTCGGCAAGGCGGCACCATGTTCATGGATCGGCGCCAGTCCCAGCTTCCCCTTCCCTTCGCCCCGTCTCGATGGAGATCGGAGGCGCGATTGAGAGATCTGATCACAGGAGCGGCTTGGAACGAAGAGGTTAGGGTCTAAGCGATATGTGTGAGACTGCGTGCGTAGTCCAACTCCCAAGTCGTGGCTGGGCGTCCTCCATGATGGGTTGGCCACTGGCATTTTCCTTCATTTAGCAAATACATTGGGCTGTACATGGGCTGAAATGCTGATGCTTCACGTTAATTGCAAAGGCTGAAGCCCATATGGGGGCAAAGCACGTTACGTACAGCTACGGAATCAAAAGAATTAGTGACTAAGAGAACGCCATCAAGGGATGACACGATCGGTGGGGGGGGGGGGGGTCTTGTCCCCCTCGTCCCCCCCCTTAATCCGTCCCTGGAGCCACCTGTCCTTTCAGCCCCCACATCGGAATCACATGCGGGTACTCTACGAGCCGACCCGACTTTAGTCACCACATGTATCATATAATATGTATGTAGTTATATACCCGTGATCACCTCCCGAGTGATCACGGCCCGGTAGCATAGCATAGCAGACGGACAAGAATGTAGGGCCACTGATGGAATACTAGCATCCTATACTAAGAATTTAGGATTGCAGGTAAGGGTAACAACTGTAGCAACAATGACAGGCTATGCAGCAGAATAGGAGTAACCGGAAGCAGTAACATGCTACACTACTCAAATGCAAGCAGTAGAGAGAAGGAATAGGCGATATCTGCTGATCAAGGGGGGGGGGGCTTGCCTGGTTGCTCTGGCAAGGAGGGGTCGTCAACACCGTAGTCGTGCTGGGTAGCAGCGGCGTCGGTCTCGGTGTCTAGCGAGAGAAGAGGGGGAAGAAACAATAAATATAATGCAAACATAGGCATGACAGGACAACGAGCGGTGTTAGGTGTGCCCTAACGCGGTAGTAGGTGATACCGGCGAAGGGGGGAAACATCCGGGAAAGTATTCCCGGAGTTTCGCGTTTTCAGACAAACGGACCGAAGGGGGAAAGTTACATGCTCGCTATGCTAGGGACGTGTGGCGGATGAACGGGCTGCGTATTCGGATTCGTCTCGTCGTTATGAGCAACTTTCATGTATAAAGTATTTTCATCCGACTTACGGTTTATTGCATATTATTTTTCAAAATTTTAATTCATTTTCACGTACTAACAGATTTAATAGAACAAAATTCATTATTGCATCAGCGTGACGTCAGCGGAACGTCAGTGGTCAACATTGACGGTTGACCGGTCAACTCACACGTGGGCCCCGACTATCATTGGTTGTTAACTAATTAACAGTTAAGCAGCTTAATTATCAGGCTAATTAAGTTAGGTTAACCTAGATTAATTAACTTAATTAATTCATTAATTAACATATATTTTTTATCTATTTATTTATTTTAAACATTTTTTTCCTGGGTGTGGGGCCCGATCGCCAGCGGCTTTGGGGAGCCTTAGCGGGTGTGCAGGTTATGGGCGCTGGCGCCCAGCCCGATTGGGCATCCTCGCATATCGACGGGGGGAGGGCGAGGTCGGCCGCCTGAGGCGGCAGTGGCGAGGCCACGGGGAGGCAGGCTCGGTAGGGGATGGGGCGAAACGCGGGAGCAGGGGAGCGGCACGCGGCGACGGGCCAGTGCTAGCGCGCGCGTGCTGGCGAGGGCAGGGCAGCCGTTGGGCACGACACAGGGGTGGCCAGTGGGAGGTGCGGGCGGCGTGCAGCGGATGCGGCGACGCTGGTGCAGCCGAAGAGGCGTAGCGAACGCGGGCGGGCTGGCCGGAACAAGGGGAAGGCGAGGCGAGCACGGTGAAGCAGAGGAGTGGGGCGAGGCCAGGGGCGGCGCGGTCGAGCGCCGTGGCCGGAGCAGCATCAAGCGAGACTGCGCGGGCGCGGCTGCAGCAAGCAGTAGCGGCGGCTACTAGCACGAGCAGCGGCGGCGTTGGCTGCTATTAGCAGGAGCGGCAGCAGCACAGCACAACGACAGGGAGCAGCGGCAAGTATGGCCGCGGCGCGTACGGGCAGCTAGCAGTGATGAGAGAGAGAGAGAGGGGAGGAAGCAAGGGCTCACGTTGAGCCTGTAGAGGTGCAAAGCGGGCTCGGGGGAGGCTCGGCGGCGACGAAATCGGCGACGGCGTGCGGTGGCCGTGGGTTGAGGAAGACGACGTAGGGGACGATGCAGAGGCGTTCCTGCTCGGGTGATTCGTTGGGGAGGAAGGGGAAGTCGAGGCGGTCCGGCGAGGGGCGCTGGTCGGTGACGTGGCTCCGGGCGGCGGCGAGGGCATCGGGTCGAGTCCGTGCCCCCGATCTCGATCCAGATCGGGGGGAGGGAGAGAGTGAGTAGGTGGGAGTGGGGTGTCGGTGGGCTCTAGGGTTTCCGCCGATGGGGTTATGGGGAGTGAGGTGAGCTACCCTAGCTGGCCCGATGGCCAGCTGGGTCGACGCCCAACGAGAGGGGGGTTCTTTTTATTTTTCCCTTTGTTTTACTTTTCTGTTATTTTCTTTTTTTACTTAGTTTTCCTTTACTGTTTTCTATTTATTTTAGCCGCCAAGTGATTTTTGTTAACTATAAAACTTTGCACATAATTCCTAGTCAACACTATGAGATTGCATAAAAAGTTGGAGGCCAATTGGAACTGTTCAAATTTATAGTTGAATTAAAATGCTTTTATTTAATCTTGTTGTTCCACTAAATTAATTCCATGGGCAAATTGGGAAACCAAATGAGGTTTGTTCCAACATGTTCATTACTTAGTGAATATTTGCCGCCCGTCGAACATTTTTATTTGATAGTTTGAAGAAATAATAATTTAGCTTGTTATTTGAAATTTGAATTTGACTCGGTTTTGGACTAACGCAAGATTAATCAACAGTGACAATGGTGACTTGGCATCATTAGTATGTGATTACTGTAGCCTAATTATTCGGGAGTCACAGAAACTATTCCACATTGTTTTAATTGAATGCCAAACTCGTAATTCAAATATTTGCCTCTGCGATCAGATCGTAGAAACTCTATTTTCTTGTTACGATGATTCTCTACTTCACACTGAAAGTCTTTGAACTTTTCAAGTGTTTCAGACTTGTGTTTCATCAAGTAGATATACATATATCTGCTCAAATCATCTGTGAAGGTCAGAAAACAATGATACCTGCCGTGAGCCTCAACACTCATTGGACCGCATACAGTCAGTGGCTCGCTCCATTGTTCCGGAGAACGCAGTCTTAGTCATCTTGCCCATGAGGCATGGTTCGCAAGCATCAAGTGATTCATAATCAAGTGATTCCAAAAGCCCATCAGCATGGAGTTTCTTCATGCGCTTTACACCAATATGGCCTAAACGGCAGTGCGACAAATATGTGGCACTATCATTATCAACTTTGCATCTTTTGGCATCAATATTATGAATATCAGTATCAACACGATCGAGATTCAATAAACCATTTATTTTGAGTGTATGACCATTCAAGGTTTTATTCATGTAAACAGAACAACAATTATTCTTTGACTTAAATGAATAACCGTATTGCAATAAACATGATCTAATCATATTCATGCTCAACGCAAAAACCAAATAACATTTATTTTAGGTTCAACACTAATCCCGAAGGTAAAGGGAGTGTGCGATGGTGATCTTATCATCCTTGGAATCATTTCCAACACACATCGTCGCCTCGCCCTTAACTAGTCTTTGTTTATTTTGCAACTCTTGTTTCGAGTTACTACTCTTAGCAACTGAACTAGTATCAAATACCGAGGGGTTACTATAAACACTAGTAAAGTACACATCAATAACATGTATATCAAATATACCTTTGTTCACTTTGCCATCCTTCTTATCCGCCAAGTATCTAGGGGCAGTTCCACTTCCAGTGACCATTTCCTTTGCAGTAGAAGCACTCAGTTTCAGGCTTGAGTCTAGGTTTGGGTTTCTTCACGGGAGTGACAACTTGTTTGTCATTCTTTCTTGAAGTTCCCTTTCTATTCCTTTGCCCGTTTCTTGAAACTAGTGGTCTTGTAAACCATCAACATTTGATGCTCTTTCCTGATTTCTACCTCGCCGATTTCACCATCGCGAAGAGCTCGGGAATTACTTTCGTCATCCCTTGCATATTATAGTTCATCACGAAGTTCTAGTAACTTGGTGATAGTGACTAGAGAACTTTGTCAATTACTATCTTATCTGGAAGATTAACTCCCACTTGATTCAAGCAATTGTAGTACCCAGACAATCTGAGCACATGCTCACTGGTTGAGCTATTCTCCTCCATCTTGTAGGCAAAGTACTGTCAGAGGTCTCATACCTCTCGGCACGAGCATGAGTATGAAATACCAATTTCAACTCTTGGAGCATCTTATATGCTCTGTGGCGTTCAAAACATTTTTTGAAGTCCCGGTTCTAAGCGTAAAGCATGGTGCACTTAAACTATCAAGTAGTCATCATACCGAGCTTGTCAAACGTTCATAACGTCTGCATCTGCTCCTGCAATAGGTCTGTAACCTAGCGGTGCATCAAGGACATAATTCTTCTGTGCAACAATGAGGATGATCCTCGGATCACGGACCAAGTCTGCATCATTGCTACTATCATCTTTCAACTTATTTTTCTCTAGGAACATATCAAAAATAAACAGGGAGCTACATCGCGAGCTATTGATCTACAACATAGTTATGCAAATACTATTAGGACTAAGTTCATGATAAATTAAAGTTCAATTAATCATATTACTTAAGAACTCCCACTTAGATAGACATCCCTCTAGTCATCTAAATGATCATGTGATCCATATCAACTAAACCATGTCCGATCATCACGTGAGATCGAGTAGTTTTCAATGGTGAACATCACTATGTTGATCATATCTACTATATGATTCACGCTCGATCTTTCGGTCTCAGTGTTCCGAGGCCATATCTGCATATGCTAGGCTCGTCAAGTTTAACGCGAGTATTCTGCGTGTGCAAAACTGGCTTGCACCCCTTGTATGTGAACGTAGAGCTTATCACACCCGATCATCATGTGGTGTCTCGGCACGAAGAACTGTCGCAACGGTGCATACTCAGGGAGAACATTTATACCTTGAAATTTTAGTAAGGGATCATCTTATAAAGCTACCGCCAAACTAAGCAAAATAAGATGTAAAAAAGATAAACATCACTTGCAATCAAAATATGTGACATGATATGGCCATCATCATCTTGTGCTTTGATCTCCATCTCCAAAGTACTGTCATGATCTCCATTGTTACCGGCATGACACCAAAGGAAAAAGATGAAGAGGTAAAATCCCTGAAAGGATCACTTAACAATTTTTTCAGACCTGTTAGTTCTTCTAGAGATCCCCTGGAATTGGCCATAGTAAGTGTTGAATAACAACCAGATGAGAATACAAATTCTACTGATGATGATATGAATGAGGGTAATAACAATTCCAGTGAGCAAGAAAATGTAACTCATTCACCGAGTGTCGATAAACAACAACCATTCACTGTTGACATTTTTGATCCACGAAACTGGGATAATCTGGATGATAAGGCTAGGGATATTTTAGTTGAGAAGGGTCCCGTAAGAAATGATGATATTGTGTACCCTCCAGATATTAATTCTAGACGTTTTTCACAATCTTATTATTCCAGAAAGTTGAGCAATGGAGAGGTACATGACAGGAAATGGTTGGTTTACTCTGAACATGTTAACAAAGTGTACTGCTTTTGTTGCAAGCTTTTCAAATCCCATAGCAACAAGAGTGCGTTAGCAGGTAATGATTGAGTGACTGGAAGCTATCTTAGCGAGAGGCTTAAAGAACATGAAAATGGTGTAGAGCATATTAAAACCATGAACACTTGGAATGAGTTAAAAGTTAGACTAGCCAAAATAAGACCATTGATAAGGATATCCAGTAGCAGATCAATAAGGAGAAAGAACGTTTGAGACAAGTGTTAGTGAGATTAGTAGCCATTGTTAAAAATCTTGGTAAACGTAACTTGGCTTTTCGTGGATGTAGTGAGAAACTTTACCAACACAATAATGGTAATTTTTTGGCATGTGTAGAGATGATTGCTGAATTTCATACAATAATGCAAGAACATCTTAGACGAATTCAAAATGATGAAATTTATCATCACTATCTCAGCCACAAAATCCAGAATGAGTTGATTTCTCTTTTGGCCTCTAGTGTTACTAGTTCTATCTTACAAATTATTAAAGAGGCTAAATATTTCTCCATAATTCTTGATTGTACTCCAGATGTTAACCATCAAGAACAAATGTATTCGATGTGTCAACATGTCAAATAAGAAAGTAAAAATAGAAGAATATTTTATGGAATTTTTGACGGTGGATGACACTTCTGGTTTGGGTCTTTTTAATGTACTTATTGATGCAATAGTGGCTTATGGATTAAATATTGATAGTGTAAGGGGCCAAAGGTACGATAATGGTTCCAACATGAAAGGAAATAAACAAGGGATACAAAGTCGTTTATTTGAAAGAAATCCAAGAGCTCTATATATGCCATATGTGTGTCATAGCCTCAATCTTACTTTGTGTGATATGGCAAGTTCTTGCAGTAAAGCTACATCCTTCTTTGGAATTGTGCAACGAATTTATGTTTTATTTTCAAGTTCCACAAAAATATGGAAAGTTTTACTTGACCATATTCCTAGTTTAACTGTGAAAGGTTTGTCTAATACTCGGTGGGAGAGTCGAATCAAAAGTGTAAAAGCTATTAGATATCAAGCTCCACAATTAAGGCTAGCTTTGTTCGAGTTATGTAAAATTTGTGATGATGCCTAGTCAAGGAGCGATGCAAAAAAATTATTTGATGCACTTGGTAGTTTTGAGTTTTTACTTGGCATGGTTATTTGGCATGATATATTTTTTGCTGTAAACATGGTGAGCAAGAAGTTGCAGTCTGCATCTATGTGTGTCGACTCTACCTTGCAGCAAATTGAAGGCGTAATGCACTTTTTTGATAAGTATAGAGATGAAGGATTTGCATCTTGTTTGACTATCGCCAAAGGTCTTGCAATTGACATGGGCATAGAACCATCATTTCCAATAAAACGTAACGTTACTAGGAAGAAACAATTTGATGAACCCGATAACGAAGAAGAAGTTCTAAAAGTTGAGAAGGCGTTCAAAGTTATTTATTTCTTAGTTGTGGTTGATATTGCAAAGGTCTCTTTGACAACTAGATTCAAAGAACTCAAAGTGTTCAAAAGTATATTTGGCTTCTTACTTAGCTCAAAAGACATGAAGTTATTGGATGATGTTGAACTACGCAAATGTTGTGCTAAGTTTGTAGAAACATTTTCACGAAATGGTTCATGCGATGTTGAGTTAGATGATTTTTTTTCTGAATTAAGACTGCTGCAAATGACTTTACCAGAATCAGATTTGCTATTGCACGCTATGGAGATTTTTGAGTTTGTTAGAGATATTGACTTTTTTCCAAATGTTTTAATTGCTTATCGAATTTTGTTCACTGTACCAATGACCGTAGCATCAGCAGAGCGTAGCTTTTCGAAGTTGAAATTGTTAAAGAACTATTTGAGGTCAACAATGTCACAAGAACGATTAAATGGTCTTGCTACTTTATGTATTGAGAAAGATAAGTTGGATGAAATAAATGATCGATGACTTTGCTTCTAGAACTGTTAGACGAATTTCCAAGTTCTAGTATAGACGTGAAATGCTCAGTTTCCTTTACTATGCCTTGAGCAGAAATGTTTGGAAGAATTGAGTTATTATCTTGGTGAAGAACTTTGGAGTGAAGAACATGACCAATTGGGGAAGATCCGGAAACAAATGTAAGTTCATGCCTAACTTTTTATCTGATGGTAACACAAAAGATATAAGTAGCGACCAGTTTTGACAGGAACTTTTGTTTTGCAGAACAAAATGAAGTCTCCATTCAAATTTAGGAATGCAAGCTTTTGGGGAAACCTAGCTTTTGTTGAACTACATCATTTCATTGCTATCATGGTGTAGTTCACTTGATCAACTAATAAATTGTATTGTCAGCTTTAGAGTGCGAATTAAGATCATCAGACTATCCTATTTACTGGATATTACTTTGCTTTTGAAATATAAATATTTTGAGCTTTTGAGTAAACACAAGGGCCCCTTATTGTTGTCTTGCCCCGGGGCCCTGTATATCTATGGGCCGGCCCTGCATGTCAACCAAACGAGCTAGACTGAGTTAAGCATGTGTCAACCTTGGGAGATTACTTTTGCTATCCGACTACTCATCAAAGCTTTCTTTCCCTTTGATCCGAATAAACTTGCTTTAGTATAAGTTCATAGAGAGAATGCCCGACTTGTAAAGAGGCTCAGGACCGGTATTTCTTTAGAAACCATGAAGCAGGCTCTCAGGGACAAAGGATAGCAAGCTAGCGGAGGTCTGGAAGGACGCGTATGCGTAGGCTAAAGCGGCCGAGCGGTCGCTGAAGTTAGTCGAGAAGCTCAAGGAGGAGAGCAAGACCCTAAAGGCTTCTGCTGAGGTGATCAAAGGCGAGATCACCGAGCTCAAGAAACAGTACACCGAGTGGGAGATGAAGTGCAATACCCAGGCGAGTGCTTTCGAGGAGGAGAGGAAAAAGCTGAGCGACTAGGTTGCCGAGCTCCTCAAAAAGAAGGTTGAGCTCGAAGAGTACGTCGAAGACTTCAGCGAGGAGATGAGCAAGAAGCTCGAAGGTATGAAGTTTAGCCAAGTGAGCTTCATTTACTTCAGGATATCTGGAGATGTTAATCTTCGCTTTGTTTCTGTGTGCAGAATTCCATGTTGATGCCGAGCTGGAGACTGAGAGGATTGAGAAATAACAGCTGCTGCTCAAGGACAACACTAGATTGGCGATCCTCCGACAGGACGAGCACATCAACAATGCAGCGACTTACATAGAGCGTCTGAAGCTCGCCACGGAGATGATCGACGAGGAATTGCTTCCAGAGGTGACGCTTCAGAGTGGCCTGGAGTCCATGATGACCAGACTGAAGGCGATCACAAGCCGAGTGCAATCATGGAAGAAGTCCGCGGCTCGATGCAGAGTTGACGTGGCGCTTTCACTCATCCGTGTCCACTGCAAGGATGTGGACGAAGAGAAGCTGATGTCCTTCAAGGCCGCCAACAAGAAAATTTTTAGGTTCGAGGACTTCATGGAGACGTTCATCAAGGCCGCCACATGGATCGCAAATGACATCGACTTAGACACATTCGTTGATCCGCCCAGCCCTGCGTCGGACGCATGACTGAAAAACTTTTAATTCCGAATGAATTTGCCTCGGTATCCCGACAGGTTTTATGTAACCGCTAAACTTTAATGATCTTGGAGCTCACGTACTTGATCTTTTGCATTGACAACTTTGGATGGATCGAAGTTTTAGTCCGATGTTTGAATCCCTGCATTATTTGCTGATGTGTTTTTGACTTAGGCGAGTTTTGGTTCGCGGCTAAGCCCGTACCCACTCGGATGACTTTTTAACTTAGGCGAATTCTGGTTCGCGGCTAAGCCGAGTGAGGATGATGTTCCCACTCGATGAGTTTTTAACTTAGGCAAATTCTGGTTCGCGGCTAAACCTCAGAGTGAGGATGATGTTCTCACTCTGATGAGTTTTTAACTTAGGTGAACTCTAGTTTGCAGCTAGGCCCTCGAGTGAGGATGATGTTCCCACTCAGATGAGTTTTTTTTAACTTAGGCGAATTCTGGATCGTGGCGAAGGCACTAAGCCCCCAAGTGAGGAGGATGTCCCCACTTGGATGAGTTTTTAATATAGGTGAATTCTGGATCGTGGCTAAGCCCACCCGTTGGGAGTGTTTTAGTTTCCGAGTGTATCGTGTCACCGGAGTGAGTCATAGCACGTAGCCAAATTCGATGATATACAGGAAAAGTAAGACTTTATTTCATTGAATGTCACTCGGATAATTATTACAATGCGAAAATTATTCTAAGTAAAAAAATTGCGGAGCAGGTCCGCATTGCAAGCCCGGGGCTCTTCTATGTCGTTTGTCAGCGGGACTCCCGCCGTTACTAGGCCGGGATCATCCACGATGGCCGACGCTCGACACGTTTGACTTGCCGGACACTGTCGCCCCCGCCTTCGATATCAGGTGAGTAGGCCCTTCGTATCTTTCTATGACCTCCAAGACAGAGCGAGACAGATGGGCAAAGCAATAGCTCTTAAAGTCTACCCGGGCTAGCTTCTTCATTCTTCAATCAGGGGCTGGCTTCTTCCCTTATATAAGATGTCTTAGATAGATAAACTTATTTCATCCATTCATCGATAAAGTCTTCGGGGGCTGTTCTGAGATCTCAAGGAGGGCCAAGCTCAATACATGTAAGAAGAAAGAAAGCCTTTTCCACCTATCACTGCAATTGCTGGTACTTCATCTCTGTCGCTTTCAATTCCCCTCCTTCTCCCTTTGGTTTCTAGAGCAAGTGTGAAAGAATAATATATCTTGTGTAAGTAATCTTTCTTATCGAAGGGTGGCCGAAGCGGAGTACGAGTAGAAGAACAAGAAGGAGGAGGAGAAGAAGAAGGAGGAGGAGTATAAGTAGTTCGTAGTAGTTTATAGCCGAAGTATGTATCCGAACTATGTTTAAGTTTGTGTGCTTAAAACTTAGAGTGTTTGCATGTTTGGATCAAATTTACAATGGTTTGGATGTTTTGGTGACCATAGGGCAGCTGTTGGAGTAGCAGCGCCCTATTATAAGGCTGTTGTTGAAGCATAAAGAAAAATTCAGGTTATTTAAAACCAATTTTTTGGTGCTCCATAACTACTTTTTGGTGTCGTGTTTTAGGGCTACTGTTGGAGATGCTCTAACCCGTCTACTTCTTTTTCTTTCAACATGCACACATATCACATCACCGCACTTGCCACCTCATCACTTTTACTATTTGTATTTCTCTAAAAATGTGTGAGAAGTACTATTTAATTATACTCTGCAAAATTATTCAACTAGTATATAACAATGAAATACTATAGATCATATTGCATATTCCGTTTCCTTTCTCATACTCAAAGTCCATAAATTGAAATTCCTCAAATACAATGCAACAAAATTCCCACAATGACCCACAAGGTATCATCTACTTTTCAGATTTTGAAATACCATTTTCATCTGAGATGGACATGCTAGGGTTACCGGAAAAATACTTTTCAGTTACTTTATCCATGGCATTAGCTTCATTGTACAATTCCAGCGCTTCCTCCATGGTCTTGGCCTCTGACAAACGCGCCAATCTGTCCTTCGGGTGGGGATGAGTGGTATCTAGGATCTGTTTCCATACAGAATAACCTCCGGCAATTGTAGCTTGCTTCTTGGCGACCGCAAGGGCATGGTTTGGATGGAAACCAGCAGCCGCAAGTAGCAAGATTCCAATGCGATCAGCCTCTATCTCCATCCTACGTACATACACATGCAACACATGAGAGCTTCTAATTGATTAACGGAAGGTATTTTGATGCATAGGTGGATATTAACGAGCGAATAAACAATCATGGTGCTCTGAAAAGGGCTCGGGTGCGTAGAACATTACCTTTGTAAAAAGATCCGTCGTAGGAAATCTGGTAACCACACACTATCTCCAATATCTGCTTGGTGCCTTGCAATGAGGTGCCCAACCTATAGAAAAATAAACTAAAATTACCAACACGACAACAACATCTCATTAGGTTGGAAGTTCCAACTTGGAACTCGAATACTCCATAATTAAGAGCATCTCCAATAGAAGATGTACATTTGGAGATGTAAGTAGGTGTTGTATAATTTACATACCAAAAAATGGTTTTTACATCTCCAAAAAACAGCCAACTTCAATAGATGATGCAAAACAAAGATGTAAAAGTGCAACTCCAACAGGTGACGTAAACTGGAGATGCAAAACCAGCCGGCCGCCGCACGTCTGCTGTTCGGTTGCCACCGAGTTATCGCGACTCACAATGGCTTGATCGTGTTATATATCAAACATTGGGTGCTACTTCTTGGAGG
>NC_057808.1:27002563-27004407 GCF_018294505.1 Triticum aestivum
CACATGGTCTTAGTTTTACAGCAAACTTAGTTCATTACTTTTTCTTTGCGAAATAAACTTAGTTCACTACTAATAAACAAAAAATATAAGAACAACCCCAGGATTACCAGCAAAGGTTCTAAGACAGACCCGGCAACTGAGGCCAAAGACAGATAACCAGCGACAGACTTCAGCAACACAACTTGTTTGCGTCAAAGTGTTGCAGAAGAATGGCAGCTATCTTGGCCCGGATACATACCTCAGGTGCAAGAATGAAGGCGATCTCGCCATCAGTCTTAAAGCAGTCGAGCAGTCCCGTGAACACTAAAAGCTATATTGGCCCGGATACTGAACAATGTTGATCAAAGATATAATACCCGATGCAACACGCAGGCGAGATGTCATCTATTACTCCCTCGGTAAACAATAGCACGTTTTGGCAGTCAGAACGTGTTACACTTGTCTACGGAGGGGGTAGAAAATAAACCTAGGCTGGTGCGTGCGTGGGTAGATAGCGTACCTCATGCGCAAGAGCGAAGGCGATCTCGCCATCGGTCTTAAAGTAGTCAAGCAGTCCCGTGAACACTAAAAGCTTGCCACCGGGCGCGGACATGGCATTGGCGGAAGTATGCCTGGCAAGGACCAGCTCCCAGCTGCCGTTGAGCCCATGGAGGTGCCTCGTGTGCGGCTGCGGCGCCCACGGCTTCTTCCCTTTGCGGGTGACGCGGAGCAAGGGGGCGTCACGGCTGTCGTAGATGCCGAGGCCGCGTTTGGCGGCGTGGATGATTCTCTCGGCGATGAGGCGGACGCGGATGCTATCCGGATGGTGTGGGTCGACCATCCTATGCCTGTGGATGGACTTCAACTCGGCGGCGAACAGGGACTCGCCAAGGTCCCGCTCCCCCTGGCGGGAATAGACGACGAGGTGGCAGCGGTTGGTGCAGGGCACGACCTCGCAGGCGGCCAGCGCCGCGGCGCCCAAGCCGATGGCCGTCGCCGCCGTGGCCTTCCGAGGGTCGTGGTACCAACGGAACCGCCGAGGAAGCACAGTCGACGGCGTGACGCGGGGGGCGGAAGAAGAACACCAGTGAAGCAGGCGCTGCGGGGCGGCCGAGCGACGGAGCATCTGGGAGAGCGAGCACCACAAACGGTTCATGGTCGATCGATCCTGCTGTGGGAATTTGCAGGCGCGCGCGGTTTAATTTGGACTATCGATCGAGTAGGGCTCTTCACCTGTCGTGTTTGGAACTAGTTTACTGCTCGTACCGTATATGATTGAGAGGATCGCTCACGATATCCTAGCTATAGATACTATACCAGGCTAACGGGGCCCTGTCGCGACTCGGAGTCCAGCGACGGGTCGGAGTAATGATACTGGCCGGCCGCCCAGCCGTATAGGAGAGTGATCCATCGGGGCTGCGATAGCTAGCTCAATCCGAAATCTGTCTCTTTGCTCTACGTCTTCCCAAAGAAATTCAGCACTACTATACGTTTTCCGAAACTAATAATTTAGTAACGAAAGAATTCCTTAACACCCGTCTTTAAATTTCATTTCCTTATTAGACACTGAATTTTTTTTTCCTCCCTATCTATTACCGAGTCTAAAATTTATACTCTCATGTATTCTATTTATGATACTTTCGCCTTCTTCATCTAATGGTGTTAGATTGCACATAAAAAGACACTTTTGCCCCTCATCCTATGTGACCGCGCATTGAAAAACCAGATCTCAAGAAAGAAGAAATAGTACATGCCTTTGGCCATCAATAAGTCTGTTTGGGTTTCTTTCTTTCACAAGTACACGAGTCGCCGCAACAGTTTTCGTTCAGAGACGGTCGATCGAATCGATCACAGCTCTCCACGTT
>NC_057808.1:27004654-27007007 GCF_018294505.1 Triticum aestivum
ACACACACTGACACACACATACTAGCAAGGCCCCTCCGCCGCCCTCCCCCGCATCGCTGCCACCGGAGGGCCGGCGAAGCCGTGCCGGACCCCAGAAAGGTGGCGGTGGGGCGGATCTGGCTCCTCGCGCCCCCAACCCCACTCTTCTTCCATCCATTACCCGCCTCTCTGATTGGAGCATCAAGGACATGGAGGACATTTTCCTTTCTTTAGTGACCATTCTTATTTTCTCAAAATAAATAAATAAACTGGTTCTTTATTCAATCATTATTCCTAATTCCCTGCGGAAAATATCATTATTCCTAATTACACAAGATGACACGTGATAAAAATATCCAACAAAATCAACATGATACAAGAAAGTAAGGTTAATTTTGTCATCAGCACAACGTAATGATCATGTAATACCAACAAAGTATCACAATCATTTTGTTATCGTCAAAATGCAACCGAGAGCAGATCAGGTAGCATGAAATAGACACTATACTCATGTTTGGTTGATGGATGTACTTGCCTGCAATTTGCACGGTATATCATGGGACAAATATAGCTCAACCTATTATAAGATTTGGTTCCAATAAGCAGTCCATAACTCACAAACTACACTTTTGAAATAATCAAATTAGTTATTATCCTCAGTTAAATTGATTCCAAATCAGAATTTAATTTCCCAGCATCAAGTACCTTGTCTAGTTTTCTTCAAGCCATCCAGTGTTCATATGATCAGTGTATGTGGTCACTTCCTAGTTACAGTCTTGTCCATAAGAAAAAAGTGGAGCACCATATTCAGTAAAAGCATTCAAGATAAAACAATGCTGTTTATCTTTTTTTTTGAAACGGAGGCAAAAGATAATAGAGTTTAGAGTGTTACAAGAAACCCACACACGGCATGACAACTACTCACGCAACATAATATGCCCCAGTTTCTTAGCGCCCGCGGTGATCCAAAGCTTCGCCTCCTCTAAAATGGTGTGAAGGAGAACGGGTGGTGGCACACATTTGTGACGGAACACCCTAGCATTTCATTCATTCCATATTGTCCAAGAGACGAGCATGGTAAGAGAGGCCATAGCATGTCTATTGGGGTTTTGATTGTTGGTTCGCTTGTCCCACCACTTGTTGACGGAGTCCGCAAGATGCCAATCGGTTGTGTCCATGTGAGCAAGGCCAAGCTTCTCAATGACTAACCTCCATAGCCTGAGCGTGTAGCGACACTTGAAAAGAAGATGCGCGCCCGATTCTTGTTCTCTTTTGCAAAGTTGGCACATGCCACAATTTGGCCAACCATGTTTCGCAAACCGATCGGCAGTCCAAATCCTATTTTGGATAGCCAACCAAGCAAAAAAATTCACTTTTGGTGGTGCCCAAACTTTCCAGACCATTTGATCCATAGGGGAAAGCGACATGCCAAGGAACTGAGCTTTATATGCAGTGGATGCCGAGTAGAATCCATCATTCGCGTGCTTCCAGACAATATCATCTTCAAGGTGGTCGTCGAGGTGGAAGTCATTAATGAGCATCCAAAGTGTGAAGAATTCCCGGATGTGGTCGCCGGAAACGACAGTGTTGTTGTTGATTGACAGAATCCATGCGCTCCCGTTTAGGGCCTCACGCACCTTCCAATTTTTTCTCCTCGAGGCCTCGAAGATGAGCGGTGCGATGTCCATTGGTTTGCGCCCCAGAAGCCAAGGGGAGTCCCAAAATGGAGTTCGGGCGCCGTTGCCGACGGTGATAGTAGTGGAGGCATAGAAAAATTCCCGGTCATCCTTGGTGCAAGGGTTGCCAAGCCCCACCCAAAGTTTTTGAGGCTCCTTCCTGTAACGCCCGGATAATCAAGCTACAGTAATCCCACGCTAATGGTGCCACGTCACCACAGTTACTGTTGCTAATCTACCGTTAGGTCAAACCGTTTAAAATTTCAAATTCAAATTAATGTCAACGATAAAAGTTTTTCAAAATTTAAAACAAAAATGTTCGGGAGGTGCCATATTTTGGATAAGTAAATATGGTGTAATAAACACATTTTTATAAAATGCCTAAATATTTTAAAATGAAATAAAACAGAAAAGCAAATAAATAAAAGAAAGACAATACAAAAGAGAAAACAAACAAAAAAAAGAAGAAGGAGAAAACCCCCTGGGCCGTGGCCCAACTGGGCCAACCCATCAGGCCCAGCCGGCCACCCACTTCCCCCTTATCCACTCATCACCCCCACCCACTCCACCGACACCCCCACTCCCCCCCACGAAAATATCTCCTCCCCCCTCTCCCCCGATTGGATCGGGATCGAGAGGAGGAGGCTACCGACGCCGTCGCCCGTCGCCGCCAGGAGACCACGCCGCCTCGCCGTTGG
>NC_057808.1:27307621-27424600 GCF_018294505.1 Triticum aestivum
CCTTTGAAAGTCATTATATTCGAAGATGGTAACTGGGGCAGCGAGTACAGGTCATCTTCAATAGAGGCATCATGCATGGTACGTGTCTGCAACCAGCCGGCGAAACTCCTGGTTTATTCACGTCTAATCCAGTCATCAGACCGCTCCGGGTGTTTGGAGCGTAGAAAATTCTTGTGTTCGTCCATATACGGAGCCACCAAGGCGGGATTCTGTAGAACTGTGTAGTGTGCTTCAGTGAGAGAATGTCCGTCCATACATATTATTTGATACTCTCCTAGCGTGCCTTTTCCATCCAGTCTGCCCTTATGCCGTGATTCAGGAACACCAATCGGCTTAAGGTCAGGAATAAAGTCAATACAAAACTCAATGACCTCCTCATTTTCATGGCCCTTGGAGATTCTTCCTTTTGGCCTAGCACGGTTATGAACATATTTCTTTAAGACTCCCATGAACCTCTCAAAGGGGAACATATTGTGTAGAAATACAGGACCCAAAACGTTAATCTCTTCGCATAGGTTAACTAAGACGTGCGTCATGATGTTGAAGAAGGATGGTGGGAACACCAACTCGAAACTGACAAGTAATTGCACCAAATCATTCTGTAACCTTGGTATGATTTCTGGATCGATTACCTTCTGAGAGATTGCATTGAGGAATGCACATAGCTTCACAATGGCTAATCGAACGTTATCCGGTAGAAGCCCCCTCAATGCAACCGGAAGCAGTTGCGTCATAATCACATGGCAGTCATGAGACTTTAGGTTCTGGAACTTTTTCTCTGCCATGTTTATTATTCCCTTTATATTCGACGAGAAGCCAGACGGTACCTTAATACTGAGCAGGCATTCAAAGAAGATTTCCTTCTCTTCTTTGGTAAGAGCGTAGCTGGCATGACCCTGATGTATGCCGTCTTTTCCGTGCATACGTTGCTGGTCCTCCCGTGCCTCAGGTGTATCTTTTGTCTTCCCATACACGCCCAAGAAGCCAAGCAGGGTCACGCAAAGATTCTTCGTCACATGCATCACGTCGATTGCGGAGTGGACCTCTAGGTCTTTCCAACAGGGCAGGTCCCAAAATATGGATTTCTTCTTCCACATGGGTGCGCGTCCGTCAGTGTCATTCGGAACAGGTTGTCCGCCAGGACCCTTTCCAAAGACTACCTTCAAATCCTTGACCATATCATGTACATCAGCACCAGTACGGTGGCGAGGCTTCGTCCGGTGATCCACCTCACCTTTGAAATGCTTGCCTTTCTTTCTTACGGGATGCCTGCTCGAAAGAAATTGACGATGTCCCAGGTACACATTCTTCCTACAATTGTCCAAATATATACTGTCGGTATCATCCAAACAGTGCGTGCATGCGCGGTATCCCTTGTTTGTCTGTCCTGAAAGGTTACTGAGAGCAGGCCAATCATTGATGGTCACGAACAGCAACGCCTTTAGGTCAAATTCTTCCTGTCAGTGCTCATCCCACGCACGTACACCTGTTACATTCCACAACTGTAAGAGTTCTTCAACTAATGGCCTTAGGTACACATCAATGTTGTTGCCGGGTTGCTTTGGGCCTTGGATGAGCACTGGCATCATAATGAACTTCCCCTTCATGCACAACCAAGGAGGAAGGTTATACAAACATAGAGTCATGGGCCAGGTGCTATGGTTGCTGCTCTGCTCCCCAAAATGATTAATGCCATCTGCGCTTAGACCAAACCATACGTTCCTTGCGTCATGTGCAAACTCCTTCCCGTACTTTCTCTCAATTTTTCTCCACTGCAACCCGTCATCGGGTACTCTCAACTTTTTGTCTTTCTTACGGTCTTCTCTGTGCCATCGCATCACCTTCGCATGCTCTTTGTTTTGGAACAAACGTTTCAACCGTGGTATTATAGAAGCATACCACATCACCTTGGAAGGAATCTTCTTCCTGGGGCGCTCGCCCTCGACATCACCAGGGTCATCGCGGCTGATCTTATAGCGCAATGCACCGCATACCGGGCAAGCGTTCAAATCCTCGTACTCACCGCGGTAGACGATGCAGTCATTAGGGCATGCATGTATCTTCTGCACCTCTAACCCTAGAGGGCAGACAACCTTCTTTGCTTCGTACGTACTCTCGGGCAATTCGTTGTCCTTTGGAAGCATATTCTTTATCATTACCAGCAATTTTCCAAATCCCTTGTCAGATACATCATTATCTGCCTTCCATTGCAGCAATTCCAGTGTGGTCCCCAACTTTTTCTTGTCAGCTTCGCAATTATGGTACAACAATTTCTTGTGATCCTCTAACATGCGCTACAACTTCTTCTTATCCAAATCACTTGCGCAGTTTCTCTTTGCATCGGCAATGGCCCGACCTAGATCATCAGCGGGCTCATCTGATGCCTCTTCTTCAGCTTCTTCCCGCATTGCCGGCTCAGCTTCTTCCCCCATTGTTGTATCATCGTATTCAGGGAACCCATGGCCAGGATAGCTGTCGTCGTCCTCTTCTTCTTCATTGTCTTTCATCATAACCCCTCTTTCTCCGTGCTTGGTCCAAACATTATAGTGGGGCATGAAACCGGACTCAAACAGGTGGACGTGAATGGTTCTTGACGTAGAGTAATTGTGATCATTCTTACAGCCAGCACATGGACAAGGCATAAAACCATCCGCCCGCTTGTTTGCCTCAGCCGCAAGCAGAAAAGTATGCACGCCATTAATGAACTCGGGAGAGCATCGGTCATCATACATCCATTGTCGGCTCATCTTGATTACACAACACCAAAAAGACCAAACTAATACAAGTTCATACATGTATATAGTTCATACAACACTTAAATGCAACAAACAAACAACTCTCTAGCTAAAGCATTTAAATGCAACAACAAATGCGATCAAGATCGCAACTAAGGTAACAATTGATCCAATAGCATAATGATACCAAGCCTCACTATCAATGGCATATTTTCTAATCTTTCTATTCTTCAAGCGCATTTTCTCCATCTTGATCTTGTGATCATCGACGACATCGGCAACATGCAACTCCAATTCCATCTTCTCCCCCTCAATTCTTTTCAATTTTTCTTTCAAATAATCGTTTTCTCTTTCAACTAAATTTAACCTCTCGACAATAGGGTCGGTTGGAATTTCCGGTTCACAAACCTCCTAGATAAAAATATCTATGTCAACTTGATGGGCATAATTTGTCATAAACACGAAATGCAACAACTAGTTTTAAAAGAGAATATACCACATCCGAATCATAACAAGGACGAGGGCCGATGGGGACGGATATCAAAACCATGGCACTATGTATAACAAACAACGTACGGGTAAGATAATTATACGAGTAACTATATATCCAAATCACACAAACATCAATTTTTTATATAAAACATTCATGAACAAGAGGCTCACCACAAGGTGGTGCCGGCGACGGGACGGTGCGGGCGATCGACGGTGGTTACGACGGAGATTTAGAAGGCACTAAGAAACCACACCTACATATGCAAACTAAGTGTTATTTTTGACCTCAAATTGCATATAAATCAAATACTAGCACATATAATTCCTCCCAAATTACTAAACTGACAAATTAATCACTATACAAAGCATTGCAAGAGCTAATCTAGCAATGAGAGATGAAAGGACAAAGTTGCTAACCTTTGTGATCATTTGAATGGATGGGGGCCTTCAAATCTTGACAAATTTTGGGCAAAATGTGTGATGAGCTCGAGAGGAAGAGGGGAAGAACAGAGAGGAGAGGGGAAAGGGGAAGAACAGAGCGAGCTCGGGTGGACGAAGGGTTTATGTAGGACGACCTTTAGTACCGGTTCGTGACACAAACCGGTACTGAACACTACAGGAATCAGCTACTTTGCCGCCTGCCACGGCAGACGGCAAAGGCCTTTGCCGTCTGCCGCAGACGGCAAAAGGCTCCGACAAAGTAGGCATCGGTAAAGAGCTTCTTTGCCGTCTGCTTTTTGAAGCGGACGGCAAAGGGGCCTTTGCTATCAGCGGCTGACGGCAAAGAAAGCCGACGGCAATAAATGCGCTGTTAGTCCGTTAGGCGGCTAACGGTAGCCTTTGTCATCCGCCGCTGACAGCAAAGAGCATCCGGCCTTTGCCGTCCGCCGAATGACGTCAGCTGGACGTCACTGCGGGACAAGCCTTTGCCGTCTGCTGCTGTAGGCAAATGTGGGCATTCTTTGCCGTCTGCCATTGTAGGCAAAGCCTTTGCGGTCTGCCGCTGTAGGCAAACTGACCAAATGGGTCAGCTCCCAGGGAGCACAGGTGGCCGCCGTGTGGCTTCTTTGCCGTCCGCGGCTGACGGCAAAGGAGCCTTTGCCATCAGCGGCTGACGGCAAAGGTGCCTCTTTTTTCTGTTTTTTTAATCCAGCAATTTTCACAGCAAATATATGACATATATATATATATTTCACAGGGCTATTTAACAGCAAACATATGACATATCCAGCACATAAGTTTCATCGTGCATACATATATAGTTCCATCCATTCATACATAGCAAGTTGAACATACACATTGTTCCATCCATACAAAGTTTCATCAAGATAGCAAGTTCCATCATAGCAAGCTAGAAGAATACTAGAGGAGAATGAAAGAAAAAACAAGCACTCCATCATAGCAAGCTAGCTTCCGTGAAGTGAATGAAATCTGCAAAATGGCAAATAAGAAAGTTAGAAAAAGGTGACTAGAAGAAGAAGTATATGCCATTTATGAGCTAACTTAGGTGAAATGGATCATTTATGAGCTAACTTAGTTGAAATGGATCGTTTATGAGCTAACCTAGGTGAAATAGATCGTTTATGAGCTAACTTAGGTATAATGCATCATTTTAGAGCTAACCTAGGTAAGATGGATCATTTTGGAGCTAACCTAGGTGAAATGGATCGTTTTTTAGCTAAGTTAGGTGAAATGGATCGTTTATGAGCTAACCTAGGTGAAATAGATCGTTTATGAGCTAACTTAGGTAAAATGCATCATTTTAGAGCTAACCTGGGTGTGATGGGTCATTTTGGAGCTAAACTAGGTAAAATGGATTGTTTGTGAGCTAACCTAGGTAAGATGGGTCATTTTAGAGCTAACTTGGGTAAAATGCATCATTTTGGAGCTAACCTAGGTAAGATGGGTCATTTTGGAGCTAACCTAGGTAAAATGGGTCATTTTAGAGCTAACATAGGTAAAATGGATCATTTTTGAGCTACTCTAGGTAAAATGGGTCATTTTAGAGCTAACTTGGGTAAAATGGATCATTTATGAGCTAACTAAGGTAGAATGGGTCATTTTAGAGCTAACTTAGGTAAAATGGATTGTTTATGAGCTAACTAAGCTAATTATGCCATTTTTGACATAAGTAAGCTAAGTACATGTCATTATTGAGCAAACCTAGTTAACTAAGTATATTAGAGCTAACTTAGGTCATTTTGGAGGAAACAAAGCTAAGTATAGATCGTTTTAGAGCTAACTTAGGTAAAATGGATGGTTTTGGAGGTCAGTAAGCTTATTAAGTCATTTTGGAGGAAAAGAAGCTAACTCTAGGTCATTGTGGTAAGCATATTGGAGGAAATAAGGCTAAGTCTAGGTCTTTATGCATTTGCTAAGCAAAACACTAGAGAAACTTACCATGATCATGGAGGTGTAGGAGCAGGTTGGCTCGTGCCGGTAGCTGGAGAAGGATCGTGCGATGCTTGTCAGGAGTTACGCTGCACCAAAGATCATTTCCAATGTCTCGTTAGCATGATGACACTCAAATGTTAAGAGTAGCAAGTAATGTCCATTCAAATTAAACTCACCGTGGTCCCAGGAGCAATCACTGGCATCGGCGGAGCGGTCTGACCGGTCTTCTCGCACACAGACTGCACATTTGGTTTTGATGACTCGGTCATACTAGTTAGTAATGAGACAAA
The DNA here is from genome assembly GCF_018294505.1 of Triticum aestivum. Lineage (NCBI taxonomy): Eukaryota > Viridiplantae > Streptophyta > Magnoliopsida > Poales > Poaceae > Triticum > Triticum aestivum. The sequence goes on from NC_057808.1 coordinate 27,313,533, forward strand.
CACTACATGAATGTTTTGGCTAATCTGCAGAAGAAACTTACCACAAGGAGCTGGTACATGGCCCTTGCCTGCATGTCATTCCGTGCCCTCTCCTCCTCCAACATTGTTGTCGTCCTCTCCTCCAACTCCCACTGCCTCTCCGCCGCCTCCGCCAGAAGTTTCTCCATTCTATCTCTCTCACTCTGTATAGCAGCCTGCAACACCACTCCTCGTTACCATTTGTAATCATTGATGGAAGCACAGACAATGTAATGGAGAAAGATAGCTGAGTACGTATAACTAACCTTGATGGCGAATTGGACTGGCCGTTCACGAGGCCTTATCTCAGGAGCGGAGCTCGACTGGCGCGCCTTGATCTCCGGGAGAGTGCTAGGACAACGGATAAGTCCATCTCCAATGGCTATGGAGCCATGGGACCTCCCGCCACCAGATATCATCACCAACTCTGGATCAATGGGACCCTGGCTCAGGTTAAAGTCCTCCCCTTTCCTCGCCTTCCCCTCATCTCTATATTTCATGAGCTTGTCGTGGGAGGAGATGTTGGTGAAGTTGTTTGCATCATCAAGGTCGGAAGGAGAGAATGCCTTGACTTTCTTGAAAGAGGCAGTGTGGGCCATGGCATACAGGTCGTACACCTCTGGCACCTTATCCGCCTTATTGTAGCGTGCCTGAAAGAGAGAAACAAAGTAAATTAGTAATTAAAGGGCTCAAGCTAGCATGATGAATGAATTGCATGAATCATGAAGCAAACCACATACCCAGTTCCGCCCGAACTGATATAAGTTGGAGCTGCCTTGATGGTGTGGCACACCTTCCATTTGGGCACATTTGTCCTTGGCCGCGTAGTGGACGGCTAGCCATTCTTTTGAGCACCACTCATTGACCAACACCTCCCAACAATCCATCCGATCCGCACACCATCTCGGAGGCGCCTAAGTTAGCAAATAGAAACTTGAGCGCTACGGCTATGAATTACTAAATGAAGGAAGTAAGTACAAGGCCTTAAGAATTACCTTCATGTACTGCTCCTTACTCAGGAACTTATCGCGGCACGCCGGCTTGGGCTTCTTGATACCACGCAAGGCGTAGTAGTCTCGAACAGCCTGCACCCGAGCCTCGTGCCGTAAGTTCTGTAGTAGGCGCTTGCAGACGTTCTCGATAACATTTGCCGCCTCCTCCTTGTATCCCTCCTCACACCTGTAGAATGTCTGCAATCAAATGAGACAATATTGATTAGTACAATTAATAACTAGCTAGTTGAAGATTTTTAAATGTGTAAAGGAGAAATTACCCAGAAATTACATGGCCTTTGGGTAGAAAGCGTCCAAATACTGTCATCATTGCGTCGTAGCATTCTCTGCCCAAGTTGAACTGAGCCTTCAGAGCCATTACTTGTGAGATGGGATCCAACTGACAAAGCTCAGTGTGCTCGTGGAGCGGACGTTTTGAAGACTCCAACATTTCATTGAAGGCCTTTGCAGATTCCTCCATCTCCTCGTCCGAATCCCGAGCATCATCGAAGTCTTGCACCATGTTTTCCATCCCGGTACCATGCTTGTCGGTGCGACGACGATCCACCTCAGCTCGGTCACGTTGGGCAGACTCACCATGATATGTCCACACCGTATAATCGGGCGTAAAACCACTCTTCTGCAGATGTTTTCCCATTTCAGCCTCTGTCCTCTTTTCCCAATTGCCGCACCGTAAACAGGGGCACCAGGTTTTCCTCTGGCCATTTGCAAATGCGGCTTGCACAAACCCCTTGGTTTTTGTGAACCATTCAGTGCTCCATTTGTTCTGACCAGTGTGACCGGGGTACATCCACGCACGATCACTCATCTTGACTTTCAGAGCTACTGGACACACAACAAATATATATATATATATATATATATATATATATATATAATTCACCATGTATATATTCATCAGTTCATCTACTTTGTCAATTTTATTACGTCCATGCAACCTACACTCTAATAGGTAATGATAGGTCCTAATCCCACCCGAGTATGTGTAGATTGGGTTCATTTTCCCATGCTATGCTCCGGATCCGACGCAAAATTTCGGCAGCACCTCCCCGCTGTTCTGCTGATACACGTCTCTGCAATAAACAGAGAGGATGTGTACCCGGAGAACAACACGGGAGGCACTGACGAAATTTATGCGTCGGATCCAGAGCAAAGCATATGGGAAAACGAACCCAATCTACACATACTCGGGCTGTCCATGGATAGCATTGGACAATTCAAAAGAATCACGGTTATAAATATGCAAATGCATGCATATTTATAACTATAACGCTTTCAAACGGGAGACACATATTGGTTACGCATACTGATGATTCAAGACAGATATATAGCTAGCTATCAAGTTTCATCGGCACGAACACCGGAACAGAGCAAATAATTAAGGGGGGAGGAGGACATGTCATTTGTGCACACCCACGAACGAAGGGGCAGAGCTCGTCAAACGCACGGGGAGGTCGTCGAACACCAAAAATCGCAGCGATGAAACAACTGCACATTTAAATCTACCCAATCAACACAGTTATATATGATGTTTTTCATAACAAAATCGAAAAATATATGACATAACTCATAATTCACAAATATATGACCCCGTCGGCCTCTGGAAGGCCAAAGAGGACCTTTTCGAGAGGTGTCGGGGGTCGGGGTGTCGTGTCGGTGTCGGGGTGCCGTGTCGGGGTCGGGGTGCTGTTTCGGGGTCGGGGTGTCGTGTCGGGGTCGGGGTGCTGTTTCGGGGGCGGGGTGTCGTGTCGGGGTCGGGGTGTCGAGGTGTGGTGTCGGGGTCGGGGTGTCGGGGTCAGGGGGTCGGGGTGTCAGGGTGTGGTGTCGGGGTCAGGGGGTCAGGGGGTCGGGGTGTGGTGTCGGGGTCAGGGGGTCAGGGGGTCGGGGTGTCGTGTCGGGGTCGGGGTGTTTCCTTCTATCCTTCTTCTTCTTTCCTTGCTTCTTCTTCTTCTTTCCTTCTCTTCTTCTTCCCCTTCTACATATTCTTCTTTTCTTCTTCTTCTTCTTTTCTCATCTTTTTTCTACTTCTTTTAATAATATAACTAATTATCTAAAACCCATGCACTAAATCTAACACTAACACATATCTAGCACTAAATCTAACACTAACACTAACACATATCTAGACCTAAATCTAACACAAACAATTAAACAGCAAAAAACATAAAAAAAATAACTCACCGGAGCTCGGGGGGTGGCGGTGGCGACGGGGGCGGCGGGCGGCAGGGTGGCGGTGGCGACGGGGGTGGCAGGGCTCCGGGGCGGTGGAGCTCCGGGGCGGTGGAGCTCAGGGAGAGCCGGCAGGGAGGCGGGGCCGATGGGGCCGTGGTGGCGCCGGGGTGGTGGGCGGGTGGTGGGGGCGGCGGGGCGCCGAGGCAGTGGGACGGTCGGGCGGCGACGTGGTGGGGCGGCGGGATGGTAGGGCGACGGGGCGTCGGCGGGTGGGGGCGGCGGGGTGGTGGGGCGACGGTGCAGGCTGCAGTGGGTGGTGGGGGCGGTGGCGGTGGTGGCGGCGGGTGCTGGGGGCGGCGGCGGGTGGGGGCGGCGCCGGGCGGCGGGGGGCGGCGGGGGGTCAATCTGGTCGTGGAGAGAAACAGAGAGGAAGGGGGTGGGGGGCTCGGCCGTTAGTTAGGTTAGTGAAGTTAGGTCTTTGCCGTCCGCCGTGCTTTGCCGTCCGCTATTTTTCTCTCTTTGGCGTCCGCTAGCGGACGGCAAAGAGGGGAGCCGTTAAGTTTTATCTAATCAGCTCGTAAGTGGGGCCACCTCTTTCTTTGCCGTCAGCCAGCTGACGGCAAAGAATCTTTGCCGTCTGATGGCAAAATCCTTCTTTGCCATCAGCCATTTCTTCGCCGTCCATTTTTCATAAGCGGACGGCAAAGACCTTCTTTGCCGTCAGCTAGCAGACGGCAAAGAACTGGCAGACGGCAAATAAGCTAATTCCAGTAGTGAAAGGTGCTGGAGGGGCCCCAGACTGACAACATCCTGCCACCACTCACTTTAGTACCGGTTCGTGGCACGAACCGGTGCTAAAGGTTCGCCACGAACCGGTACTAATGAGAGCGGCCGGCTAGCCATTGGAACCGGCACTAATGGACACATTAGTGCCGGCTCAAAATCAAACCGGCACTAATGTGCTTCACATTTGACCCTTTTTTCTACTAGTGCTAGAATCCGCGGCGGCGGCTGCTACTTCTTGAGCTTGCGTTGCTTTTTCCCTTGAAGAGGAAAGGGTGATACAACACAGTAGAGATAAGTATTTCCCTAAGTTAAGAACCAAGGTATCAATCCAGTAGGAGAAGAACGCTCAAATCACCAATACCTGCTCAAACAATCAAACACTTGCACCCAAAGCGACCAAATAACATCGAGCTCTCCCACCCTAATAAAAAATTTAAACTTGCGATCAATCCCATATAACCAGTTGCCTAATATATTAGCAACATTACGTGAAGGATCCAGGTCAGGAGCTCCTTCGATGACTGACCATATAGAACAAACTAATTTGCATTGGAAAAATAAATGTTTTATTGTTTCGTCGTGATGGCAGAAAACACATTGCGTACTTCCATGCTAATTCCTCTTAATAAGGTTATCTTCCATGCTAATCTCTGATACGACTCCAACGTATCTATAATTTATGAAGTATTCATGCTATTATATTATCTGTTTTGGATGTTTATGGGCTTTACTAAACACTTTTATATTATTTTTGGGACTAACCTATTAACCCAGAGCCCCGTGCCAGTTTCTGTTTTTCCCCTTGTTTTAGTGTTTCGCAGAAAAGGAATATCAAACGGAGTCCAAACGGAATGAAACCTTCGGGAGCGTGATTTTTGGAACGAACGTGATCCAGGAGACTTGGAGTTGAAGCCAAGGAAGCTTCAAGGTGGCCACGAGGCAGGGAGGCGCGCCTGCCCCCTGGGCGCGCCCCCACCCTCGTGGGCCCCTCGTGGCTCCCCTTACCGACTTCTTTCGCCTATATATATATATCCATATACCCTAAAAACTTCGGGGAACAGAATAGATCGGGAGTTCCGCCGCCGCAAGCCTCTGTAGCCACCAAAAACCAATCGGGACCCTGTTTCGGCACCCTGCCGAAGGGAGGATCCCTCACCGGTGGCCATCTTCATCATCCCGGCGCTCTCCATGACGAGGAGGGAGTAGTTCACCCTCGGGCTGAGGGTATGTACCAGTAGCTATGTGTTTGATCTCTCTCTCTCTTGTGTTCTTGAGATGGTATGATCTTGATGTATCGCGAGCTGTGCTATTATAGTTGGATCTTATGATGTTTCTCCCCCTCTACTCTCTTGTAATGGATTGAGTTTTCCCTTTGAAGTTATCTTATCGGATTGAGTCTTTAAGGATTTGAGAACACTTTATGTATGTCTTGCATGTGCTTATCTGTGGTGACAATGGGATATCACGTGATCTACTTGATGTATGTTTAGGTGATCAACTTGCGGGTTCAGTGACCTTGTAAACTTATGCATAGGGGTTGGCACACGATTTCGTCTTGATTCTCCGGTAGAAACTTTGGGGCACTCTTTGAAGTACTTTGTGTTGGTTTGAATAGATGAACCTGAGATTGTGTGATGCATATCGTATAATCATACCCACGGATACTTGAGGTGACATTGGAGTATCTAGGTGACATTAGGGTTTTGGTTGATTTGTGTCTTAAGGTGTTATTTTAGTACGAACTCTATGATAGATCGAACGGAAAGAATAGCTTCGTGCTATTTTACTACGGACTCTTGAATAGATCGATCAGAAAGAATAACTTTGAGTGGTTTCGTATCCTACCATAATCTCTTCGTTTGTTCTCCGCTATTAGTGACTTTGGAGTGACTCTTTGTTGCATGTTGAGGGATAGTTATATGATCCAATTATGTTATTATTGTTGAGAGAACTTGCACTAGTGAAAGTATGAACCCTAGGCCTTGTTTCCTAGCATTGCAATACCGTTTACGCTCACTTTTATCACTTGCTATCTTGCTGTTTTTATATTTTCAAATTACAAAAACCTATATCTACCATCCATATTGCACTTGTATCACCATCTCTTCGCCGAACTAGTGCACCTATACAATTTACCATTGTATTGGGTGTGTTGGGGACACAAGAGACTCTTTGTTATTTGGTTGCAGGGTTGCTTGAGAGAGACCATCTTCATCCTACGCCTCCCACGAATTGATAAACCTTAGGTCATCCACTTGAGGGAAATTTGCTACTGTCCTACAAACCTCTGCACTTGGAGGCCCAACAACGTCTACAAGAAGAAGGTTGTGTAGTAGACATCAATCTCTCTCTCTCTCTTTCTCTCTCTCTCTTTCTCTAAATTTTTGTTTCTCTAAAAGAATGACTTTTGTACGAGGATATATACCATGCAAAGATTTTATTCTTAAGAGGTATGTTCATATTTCAAATCTTCTTATTATTATCAACTGGCACATCTGACTGGATCATAGCTCTATACAAAGAGTCCATCGTGAATTTACCACTCACGTGTAGGTTCCAACGAAAATCATCGGCTCCTTGTGACAGTTGTACCATGGACAGTCTCTGTAACAAAGTGTTCCACGATTCAAGTGCGAGACCAATTAAATCTCTTCTGAATGTCACATTTGGCGGAAAGGATTTCATTACCGTGACGATAGTATCACCTTGTGACACACAATATTGTATAGAGTCAGATATTCTCTGAGTGTAGCATTTCCTAGCCACTTATCCTTCCAAAATCTAACTTCCGAACCGTCTTTTGTAGAGAAGGATCCGTAGAGGAAGAAGTATGTCTTCATAGCCATTAGACCCACCCAAAAATGTGAGTCCCCAAGCTTCCAGTATACTCGGGGCACTGCCTTTGAGCCCACACATTTTTTCCTTAGGAGGGTTTGCCATACCCCATTTTCCGTCAACAACAGCTTAAACAACCATTTGTCGAATAGAGCAGTATTCTTAACAATACCAAGCCCCTTTTGATCTTTGGGACGACAAACCACACTTCATTTAGCCAGTCGATATTTTTTTTTCACACTATCTCCTTACCAAAAGAATCTTAATCGAAAATAATCCAATCTATGCAAGACTTCTTTAGGCAGTTGGAAGAAGAAAATCGTATATAGTACCATATTACTTAGCATTAAATTTGTGAGGACCAATCTTCCACCTAGATATAGTAGTTTGACTTTCAAACTGCTTAATCTTATTTGTAGTCTTCCCTCGATGTATTTCCATTCAGCATTTGTGAGTCTCCGACATTGTTCAAGAAATCGGTAACTGGTAGCTGCTCGGCCTTCTTGGGAGTAGCGATTAATCGGTGAATCGACGTATTAACAGGATTAATCGGTAGATTAAAGAGGAACTTGTCAACATATTTCTTGTTTTTTACGTATTATACCATACTCTCATGCTCTCAGCTATGTAATATACCAAAATATGCTATTCACTACGGACTGTCAGGGGGCGTCTTTGCCGTCAGCTTTTCATCGGGCAGACGACAAAAAAGGGTTTGCCATCAGCAGCAGACGGCAAAATAGACTTTGTCGTCTGCTAAAAGAAACACAGACGGCAAAGAGCTCACTTTGCCGTCTGCAAGTAAAAAACACAGACGGCAAAATTCTTTGCCGTCTTCTTTTTTATCTACAGACGGCAAAATAAGCTCTTTGCCATATGCTACAAAAGATACAGACGACAAAATACTATGCCGTCTTGGTTTTTCTCCTACAGACGGCAAAATGAGAAAGCACACCACACGGATCAACCTCGCGGATTGATCACATGGCAGCGATCCACGACCGCCGATGCTCTTGTGCACGATCCACACCACCCACCACCCCACCTGCCCACCACGCACTCCCCACCAGCCCGCATAACCACCCACCGCCCACCTGCCTCCTTATCTCGATCCCTTAGCCACCGCACCACCACCTACCTGCTGCCTCGCCAGATCCCCCCGCCGCCGCCGCCCGCCGGCGGCCTCCGCCCCCCTCCGCGCGGCTCCGCGAGCCTGCTGCTGCCTCGCCGGATCCGGCCGGCGCCGGCCGCCAGCCACCGCCCGCCTTCGCGCGGCTCCATGCACCGCCGACCTCCGCCCTGCTCCACACGTCGCCGGCCTCGGCCTCCTCTACTCTCCTCTTCCTCCCACTTCCCAAAATCGAGTCGGCGGATTCGGCCTCCGCTACTCTCCTCTGCCACCCGCGTCCGCGCGCCGCGGGTCTCCGCTGCTCTCCTCTGCCGGCGGCGCGGCTTGGCGCTGACGGAGTTGGCAGGTCCCAATGGATCCGGGGTCCGCAACCGTCTCCAGCGCCCGGATGAGGGTGGCGAGCTCCGGCGCGGTGGCGGATGGCTGGAGCTTCTCGGGCGTCCATGGTGGCGTCAGTGTGCTCATGTCCATGGTGGCGTCAGTTTGCCGTCACGTCCATGGCTGACGGCAAACTCTTTGCCGTCTGTATTCCGGTCTTTGCCGTCTGTACTCGCCAGACGGCAAACTAGCAGATTCCTGTAGTGGAATTGTTTGGTCAAACCCTAGCTATTGAGGTGTAAGAGGGGGGATAGGAGGGGTTACGGGCCAAAAATTTTGAGCTTTGTTTGCCCACAAGTTAATGGGCCAGCAATGAGTAATCGGCCTAACAACTGATTAATCGGTCTGACGGGCCAATTAATCAGCCTAAAGAGTTAACACGATGAATAGGTGTTGTTTTATTTGGCCACCCTACGAGTAGCGATTAACTGGCCCGTTAACTGATTAATCGGATGAATTCTTGAACAGTGTCTCCGATAATGTATCGGTATCCCCAAATAACTGATCGAAAACTGGCCTAGCCCGCAGCCAAACAATTCAGCATATAGGTGAGCCTCATCTTGGGCCTCGCCAAAGCAAAATAATTTACTTTTATGGAAGTTTTGTTAAGACCTGAGAGGTATTCGAAAGCTGATAAAATTAATTATGCATTACCTTCTCTAGGTCATGATCCATAAAAAGAATTGTATCGTCGGCATATTGAAGGATAGAAAGTCTACAATCAACAAGATGATTAACTACCTCATCAATTGACCATCAACCTTTGCATGCTCAATCATGATAGCTAACATATCAGTCACTATATATATCAACTATCATAGGCGATAATGAGTCACCTTGTCTCAATTATTTCTTCATTTGGAAGTAGCGGTGAATGTCATCATTGACTTTAATGGCCTTTCGTTACTGTTTAGATCTCAGGAATTATTTTTGCAGGAGAGATCTCTAGGAGATTACATGTATATACTTATGTAGCCATTACATGTGCAATAATCCTACACCCACGGACGATTTACACATGTTTTACGAATTCTTCCGACTAATTCTCTCCCCTCCTCCCCCTGGGTTTAGCCGGGGTCGGCTGCTCCATCCCTATTTTCCAATCCGTCCCACATTTGCCCATCCTTTAAATTTGTACGTTATATTCCATAGGTCTGGCCTTACTCTTAGATGTTTATAATTGTATGCATGAATACATTTTCCCCTTTTGTTAGGGTTTATCTCCTATCGGCGGCGATTTGCCACCATTGAGATCTTTTCCCTATTCCTCGATCCTCCCATGATTATGGCTCTAACTAACTCAAAGGCGATCATACATTGTTGCACCATCTTGATTGAGGAGTTGGGGAAGGAGGAAGGGTTTAGGGTTGGTTGACTAATGAGTCGTTTGTCGGGTGAGGAGAAAAGCAATGGATCAACGGGCGTTTGGTTCAAAGAAAGTAGATGCTAGTTAGGTGGAAGCCAGGATGAGAGAATTGGGGTTGCACGAGGAGCATCTAGATGATACCAATTTCTTTCAGTTTACGCGCATATCTCTACTACTAGGGAGTTTGCGGTCATGATGGTACATGGTGGTTTGGTTTGATTTCATACGCTTGTTGGTTTCACGATACTTATGGTGACTATCATTCTATGCATGAGACAACCATGTTAATTATGGAAAGTATAATCAAGCATTGGACGAGAGGATCACATTAATTATGGAGAGTATCATTCATTGGAAGAGAGAATCACTCATTGGAAGAGAGAATCACGTTAATTATGATGAATATTATTATTTCTGGACGGAAAGATCACGTTAATTATAAAAAGTATTATCGAATATTGGATGAAAAGATCACGAGAATATGTATGCCTCCGCACCGGCAATTAGTTAGTTCGGAAATTGAGGTGCAGCAAGCATACATGACCATCGGTTTCAGATGCATGAAACATAGGTTCTATGAGATGCACGCAATCTAAACAACATGAGTGCGGACTTCTTGCCGCCGAGCTCCTGGCAGCTGATTTTTTTTGAAAAAAGGCAAAAATCAACATCTTATGTTTCAAACAAATTTGGAAAAAGTACACACCTACATAGAGGTGTATACTACTCTCACCGTCCAATAATATAAGACAGTATTATATCCAATGTGTGCATGTTTGTAAATTTTTCATGATGAAATACATTTGGGTGTGAGCTACACAAAAAATCACGGACTTTTACAATTAATCGTTCACGTGCTAAAAATACATGATTTCCCATTTTTCTTTTCTTTTGTAGCTCAAATATGAAAGTATAATCCTGAAACTTTACAAGGATATAGAAAACGTCCATATGTACATGTTCAGTTTTTTCCAGATCTATTTAAACTTTAAAAATCGGTTTATATTTTTTTTCAATATCGTTGCCAAGAGCAATTTCCGAAACAACAACACCTCTAACGTGCTCTTGTCATGGGCTAGACCCAAATGAGGCCCGCTCATTACCCAGTCAGACCCAATAAAATTTGGTTCCCGCTCCCCATCTTCGTCGGCCGGTCCGTTTCCCCACAAAGTCAGCGGAAAGAGGAAAAAAGGAAAGAAACAAGAAACCCCACCGGCGCCGCCGCCCCCGCCCGTAACCGCTCCCCGTCCCCCGCCTCCTCCTGCCACCGGAGCAAGCCTGCCACGTCCAGCGGAGGGAGCCCTCCCTCGTCGGCGTTCCCCTCCTCCTCCACGCCTCCACCGGACTCGGGAGGATTCCCCTCGCTGGTGAGCAAGCCCTAGCTTTCTTGGATTGCTCCCCCGTCTCTGCCACGCCGCGGACAGCCGAATCCGGCCGCGTGTTCCTTCCGTGATTTCGAACCTAGTTTCCGCCGGTAGGGCTCGGCTCTCCCCGTGGCCCAGGTACCCTCGACTAGTCAACCTGTAGCGCGGGTTGCGGTTTGTTTTGGGGGGAAGATTTGGTCGCTCCGTGTAATTAAAATTTCCCCTGTTCTTGAACCGCTGGTACTGGAGATCCGGGCATCCGGTGGAAAGTAGTAAGAAGACCACGGGGTCTTTTGACCCAATACCTCCGACTTGCATCGGGTGGTTTGATTGAAAACTGGGCATTATCTTATTTATGAAATACGTACTGAAAAAATGGGGGATTTGCTGGGCACCATGTTCAAAACTGGTGATTCTCTATTTTGGGAAGTACGTACTAACAAATCGGGGATTTTGCATACAAGAAGGTACCACACAAAGGGGTATCAGTAGTTGCTGCAGATTTGCTGCTGTAATTTATAGTAGCACTCAGACAGGTGCTCTTTGAATTTTATGGGGTGTTAATAATATGCTGGAGCTTTTCTTTTTCATGTATAGGATGCTTCTCATGATCTCTTTGAACATTATCTCGGAAGTTTGTTTAGAAATAAAAGAGAGCGTCTTGTCTGTTTATCGCTCTACATTTCTGCGCTACGTCAGGAACATTTAACACAGACATGTAGGGATCCTGTCTTCAGCGTGGTAGTCAGTTGTGCATTTCCTTTTATGGGTTGTGGAGTCTGTGCTCTCTTTTACGTTGTATATGCTTTTTGGTAGAGTGTGGGCGGTGACAAATCAAGTGAAGCATTTTCAATAAATGATGCTGTATTTGGTACTTTCAGATTGAATAGACCATCCTTTGTTGATCAGTTAAGGTTATTTACCTACTTCCACTTCTGGCTTCTGGTTTTACTTTGTATTCATGGATTTTTCTTCTATTTCATGAATATATCCAGTGTATGCAATGGGGAGGAGTTTAAGAGCGGGACGCCATGCAGAACTGGAAGACTCTGTGGCAGATCCTGTCAGCGAAAAGCAAGCCTTCAGAGGGTGGAAGCAGTATGTGAAAGAACTCAACTCGAACACACTCCCACCATTTCTCACCCGCCTTTGTGACCCTGACAAGCCATGCTCATACTCTGAGGAGGAGCTCTTATGCGTGTTTGAGACTGCTGCGGAACTCCATGGCTGCAACATTGTGCCACATATCAGCCAGATCGTTTCAGCCATCATTAGAATCATGTCTTCAGCCACAGGGTCCTTGCATAGTGTTGGTTGCTCCAAGGTGATACGCACATTATCACGCTATGTCATTGATCCCCTGGGAACAGAAGAAGAGAAAAGTGGGATCATTAGCTCTCTCTGCAGTCCCTTTTCTGGTTGCTTGATGAGCACTAAGGAGAGTGTATCTTCTGGTTCTGCTCTATGCGTCACTGCACTTATCCAGTCCAACAATTGGCAATTTGCATCTCATGAGTTAGTTAACGACATCTGCTTAAAAGTCTCAGGGGCCTTAGAGGAGGTACGCTGCCAGACCATTTCACACTTAGGCTTAGTGGTTGCTCTATTAGAACAGAATTGGTTGACACTTGAGCCTTACGGGCGGTCTTTGATAAGATCAGGCTTAAGTATATTGGACAAGAGTACTAAAGCAAGCAATTCTCAGATGATCATATCATCCATTCAAATGATACACTCCATCATGAAGACTTTGGATTTGAGCATCATATCTTCTGAGATCAGTAGCATTATCCAAGCTATGGAGCAATTGCGGGATCATTGCATGCCAGATATCAGCACTCCAGCTTTTCAGGCAGCTGAGACTGCTAATAAACTGTACAAGCAGGAAGAGTGTGGACATGGCAAAAGAATTAGTCCATTGGCAAAATTTCATGATGGAAGACATAGGAGGAGGGGATCATATTCACATTCTGTTATGGATGATGCGGAGATAAGAGACTGCGGTTCAAATGAATCTCTGTACGATGATACACAATCTGTTAATCGGTTCAGAGACCATGATTCCCAACCTTCAGTGGGGCAATACTCAGGTGTACCTGTAAGTGCACGGGTAAGGAGACGACTGTTGGGTAATGGTTCTGACAGACAACATCAAATGTCCAGTGATGAGTTTCCTCGCACTATTGTATCTGATTATCGTGATGGTGTCGGTGTGATAGCACAATATGGTTCTGCTGGTCTGCTAGATAAGTCAGTGAGGAGGTATTCAGATGTATCAACAAGGATTGCTGATCCATGCCCTATGTGTTTAACACCCCGAACTACTAATCGATGCTCTCAGGTATACAGTACATCTTAATTGATTGATGACTTGATTGTCTTCTCATATGTATGAGCAATTATAGTAACTTTGGGGCTTATCGTGTCAAGATATGGTGTCTGAGTTAGCGTTTGTACTCTTTTCTGGAATGGTATCTTTCAAATGATAGGAATAACAAACTTTTTGATGTATGGTACAAAAGGAACTTACTAATTTCATGCGCAAAACAGATATCCTCCATGTATACAAAACAGATCCTCCACATGTATGTTGTAGATTGCTTATGATATTTCCATTGATGCATTGAAGAACTGTTTCTTAGTGGTTCCATTTTATACATGCTTTTGGTCTGCAGAACGAAATTGCAGAAACCTGACCTTTTTTTGGTACAAATAAATTTACTGCTCTTTCTCTTTCTCTTTCATGGACTTGTTTCAGATATCAAGGCGAGGAACTTTCTCAGAAGACGTTTGGATGCAGTCAACCCCAAGGAAGCAGCTCCAGTTTCATAGCTCTAGCAGTGAATCAAAAAGAGATACTCACAGATTACCCGACAGCCCATCTCTGAGACGGATACGGCACTGTTCAGGACAATGTACAAATGGTGAAGTTGAGGAAAGGAACGGCTACTGTGATTCTGTTCAGCATGACAGCCAGTGTCATGCACAGAGCAATGATACCTCGATAGAAGATCTGAAGCTACCACCAACCAACAGTGAGCGTTCTGACAGTGCAGGCGAATCTCGAAGCGAAGAATGTCGAGCTGAGAACGAGAAGATGACCAGAGTCAGGAAAGGGAGCAGAAACTGCTCTGGCACCCTACTTTTTCTCCTTGTCTGTGCTGTAGTGATACTGGTCGTTGCGCTCTTGCTAGCTTGGTGGAAGGAGGATCAGAGGGAGCTGTATGTTGTACCCACATAGTAGCGTCTTTCTGCCTGTATGCAGGTTGTTCTGCGATGTGCGTTGACTTTGGTGTAGATTGCAAGTTGTGTCGATTTAGTCGAACGATAGATGATAGTGATAGTTTGCTGGATTGTACATTCTGATTGTTGGCATGAATACCATGATAGTTTTGTGTTCAGTGTGAAGCTGAAGCGTAGCACGTAATATACCTTTGCTGCATTTTCTGAATTACTCTACTTTATAGCATTTGTTTTACAGAGTATATGCAGCTACTGTCGCAGATACTTGAGTGGCATGTAGAGTATACTACTGGTCTTGATGGTATTGTTCACCCAATTTCATTATCACCTGGATAGAAGTATCAAATGAAGCTAGATTGACAAGGAAATGCTAATGTTTCCGCAAACTGTTTTGTTACAACTGCTTCTGGATAAATTTTGGTCCAAACTTCTCACTGTTTTGTTCATAGTCTGCGTGTTCATTGGTTTGTTGTTGCTCCATGAATGAGAGCATAAATATTTTCTTCCATGCGGTTATTTTTCCCTATAATTCATAGCTGCTGCAAACAGGTTCATAAAACCACCATTTTTGTTCCACCCGTAATCTATGTGTACATATATAGGATCAAGTGTTTTGTTCAGGTGGTTATTTTTTATTTGCTTTTGCTATTTTGACAAGGAATGATTTCAATTTTAAAGGAATCCAACCAAGCTTATATAGCTGCAGAAGGAAGTTTTAAGAAGAAATCAAGCTGCTAGCCCATAGAGTAAAAAAGAAGGAATTCTGTGGTTTTCCGAGTTGGGTAGATGCATTCCACTAGCTCAGTGGTTTTGTTGCACACTATTCTTTCTTTTCTTGCTAGATCTTTGGTTAGCTTGTACTTCCTCTGTACGGAATTAGTTGACGCTCAAACGGATGTATCTAGACGTATTATTATTATTCCAAAAAAATATTATGCAACAGGAGAAATCCTGCTGTTTTTGAGGAAAAAAAAGACCATCTACTCACACTCTAGAGTACAGTTGCTAATCAAATAATTAACAAAGCACTCATGAAAATATAACATTTCTTTGTTTTTATTACAAACCAAGACAAGCCGTCCAGCTTGATCGTGAACAAAACACCAAGCTAGAGGAACCAAGCAGCAATCTAGTGCCACTTGCTTCACACACCAATCCAAACCAATCCAATCCAATTCAGTCAAGCATACTCACACCATGCATAGCTTGGTGACGAAAGCACACCATTTATTCCTCCATCAAAAGTACGTAGCAACACCCTCACCATGCCGCAGATGGAGCTTGTAAACCACACTTAAAAGCCAAACACCGACAAACTAGGAGAAACAATCCATAGAGTTGTGAGTGAGATCACAACTTAATTGTAAGCCGCTTGACCTCTTTTTGCATCAAGATTACCTAGGAAATGAAGAATGTGAATAGAAAACATTGATTAATCTGATAGTAAATAAAAAACAATGACACCTGCTTGCTCAATCTATCAATGCACGGACCAAAATCCATGTCCGAGCAAACTGTACCTCAGAACGGAGACCCTCGGGAGGGTTTCTTGTAGTAAGCTGAGTGGCATGTCTCAAAAAGCAATGGTTCATGGTCAGCCTCGGGGCCGTCCCACTCGAGCCTATCCCACCAGTCCTTCTCGCAGTCCACCACCGGCTTGGGGCCTTGGCGCGACACTGCTGGTAGCCGTCTCAGGCCCCAACAGTCCCTAAGGGCGATTGTCTCCAGCACTGGCGGGATCAGTGATCTGACCCCACATATTTGCTCTAGCCTGTGGAGATGGTATAGACTGATGTGCAAGTATATGTGTTGTAGGTTTTGAAATAGCTAGGGAGGACAAACCCCAGCCTGGGACAGTTGTGCAAGTATATGTGTTGTAGGTTTTGAAAGCTGTAGAAGGGTAATGTAATATCTCTACCCTAGATGCAATAGGCCATCGGGAGATCAGATGCAGAAAATACCCTTATTCTACTAAAGCTTTCATTTCCAGCCCAACTTGGGAAGAGAGTGTGAAGGTTGGGGCACCTCTCAACATGACACCATTCTAAAAGCAGCCAAGATCTTCTTGATGCTGGAAGGTTAGCTGTGATTGAGATATTGTCATGCACATGCAATGATTTCACTCTATACTCTATGAAATTTCTGTAATCTGCATTGACATTCATACTCTCCAAATGGTGGCTTCCTTCACCAATCTCTATATGGACACTCAAAGGATAAAGTCGTCGGTGGTCCCACACCAAGGAAGAGCGTGTGATAGTATCCTTGTTAATGACAATATCGATGTAAGGTAAGAAGGGCCCTACTGGAACCAAACCCTCTAGGGTAGTCCCAATATCCTCAATACTTTTGGAGATGTTGACTTGGCTTTGGATCATAGTAGAAATATGGAGGTGCACCTTGGGGTCATACCGATCGAGTCCCTTTATGACAGACCAAATGAACCTTCCATCTGTAAAAGCCATGTGTCCCTCAAAGACAGAGGGCCTCTGTTCTCCACAGTGGATCACTGGTCTAGTCTTCCCACGAGTGTCGACATGTAGAACTTCCAGTGAAGGGTTTCTTCCATCCCAGAGTAGGCTATGGAGTTGCTCACAACCCAACAGGAATAGCTTCTTGAGCCGTGCAACATCCTTTGCACCGAGGTCAAGTGTTTTAATGGCTGTGCTAGAAAGGTCCAACTCCTCAAGATTGGGCAATGCATGCAAGAACACATTGCGCAATCGAGCGCAACCCTCTAGGGAGATCCTTCTCACCTTGGCTTCTGGGACGTTGCGAGACTTGGGACGCAGTTCTTTTTCTGTCAACTGTATGGGATGTATCCACTTCTCTGCTGGGCCATAACCATGGAAGCTAAAACTCTCGAGCAGTGGAGGGGCTCCTTCGAATATAACACGTTGCAAGCTGGAACAACCATCGAGAACTAGCATCTTCAAGTACCGTGCCGATGTCATTGCTGGCAATGATTCCAAATGAATGTTACCTGACAAGTCAAGGAGCTCAATATTCATCATATCTACCGAAGGGCGTGTGTCCATCGTGATCACATCTGAGGATTCGGTTACCCGGAGCTTGTGAATGTTCTGTAGCTTTTCCCATGCTTGACTTACATACCTCCATGAGACACCCTTGGTATTTACTTCCCTAAGATTGGTCATCAAATCTATCATCTTTGCCAACAAGACAAACTCCGTGAAGCGTATGTCAAGCACCAACAGATCTGGGAAATATGGCCCTCCACCTTGATCCTCCCTTGTGTTTGTGGAATGGTCAAGCCAAAGGAATCTTAGGTTGTGACAACATCGGAAAGGAGGGTGTAAGATTAGGGAAACCACCCATTGTGGTGCCTTGTATTGATCAATATATATAGGTTACAAGGCAGAGTTCGTATCGTACAATATACGGACACCTATACAAGGACTACACATATACAACCGTATAACTATACAAAAACAATATGGTTATATATTCTAGCACCCTCCCTCAGTCGTAAACGGGCGTCGACGAATGTTAAGACTGTCCCGAAAATCCAAAAAGAGAGGAGATGGCAATCCTGTGGTGAAAATGTCCGCAAATTGAGAAGAACTCGGAACGTGAAGAACCCGGACCTCGCCTGTGGTGACACGGTCTCGCACAAAGTGTAAATCGATCTCCACATGCTTGGTGCGCTGATGATGAACGGGATTCCGTGTCATGTAAACAGAGCTCACATTGTCACAAAACACCACAGTGGCACCAGTCACCGGTCGATGAAGCTCCTGAAGAAGCTGCCGTAACCAACATGTTACAGCCACGACATTTGCAACTGCCCTGTATTTGGCCTCGGCGCTGGAGCGAGAGACCGTGTGCTGCCGCTTAGCAGACCACGACACCAGGTTAGTGCCAAGAAAGACACAATAACCTGAGGTAGACCGGCGAGTGTCAGGGCAACCTGCCCAATCAGCGTCAGAATAGGCCAGAAATTTGTTGGAGCTGCGTCAAAACAAAGTGAGGCCATGGCCGGTGGTGCCGCGGATATATCGAAGCACACGCTTCACAAGGAGCAAATGATTAGCCTGAGGATCATGCATATGAAGACAAATCTGCTGCACAGCATAAGAGATGTCCGGCCGAGTGAACGTGAGGTACTGAAGACCGCCTGCAATACTACGATACTCGGTGGGATCTGCAACTGGATCACTGGACTTGGCTGAAAGTTTGGAGGTAGTATCAATGGGAGTAGAGATGGGTTTGCACTGCAACGTGCCAGCTCTGTCAAGAAGATCCAATGCATATTTCTCCTATGAGAGGAACAAACTATCCTTGCCGCGTGTGACAGAGATGCCCAGAAAATAATGAAGATCACCCATATCTGTCATACTGAATTCGGTACGAAGAGAGGCAATCAAACTGTGCAACAATGTCGAGGAAGATGCAGTCAGGATAATGTCATCCACATAGAGCAGGAGATAGGCCATGTCAGCACCACGCCGATAGACGAACAACGAGCTGTCGGACTTGGAGCCAATGAAACCAATCGATGCAATGAACGAAGCAAACCGCTGAAACCATGCTCGAGGCACCTGTTTCAAACCATAGAGTGATTTGTTGAGACGACAAACCTTATCAGGGAAACGAGGATCAGTGAACCCAGAAGGTTGACGAGCATAAACAGTCTCGATGAGAGTGCCATTGAGGAACGCATTCTTGACGTCAAGCTGATGAATGGACCAGTCACTAGAGAGAGCAAGAGAGAGCACTGTTCGAATAGTGGCTGGCTTAACGACCGGGCTGAAAGTTTCATCAAAATCGATACCTTCTCGCTGAGTAAATCCACGAAGCACCCAACGAGCTTTGTAGCGATCCAAAGAACCATCAGACTTCATCTTGTGACGGTAGATCCACTTACCAGTAACAATGTTAGCATTGCGAGGTGGATCAACGAGGTCCCAAGTGTTGTTGGAGAGAAGAGCACCATACTCCTCAACCATAGCGGAATGCCAATTTGGATCCTTGAGAGCACCACGATAAGTCTTCGGTATTGGAGATAAACCCTCAACATGAAGATCAAATATCTTTTTCGGCTGCACAATGCCCCGTTTAGCACGAGTGGCCATGGCGTGGGATGGTGGCGGTGGAGGGGCCCGCGGCCGGCGGTTCCGAGGTGGATCCACAGCTGCAGGGGCCGGCGACGGCGTTGCAGGCGGTGACGCTGCTGCAGTAGGAGAGGACTCCCAGCAGGGCCGCCATCGGGGCTCCCGGCAGGGCGCTCGGCAGAAGCCCGTGCCCCAGGCGACCGGGGCAAGGTCGGTGGCGGCGACCGAGGCGAAGTCGGTGGCGGCGACCGTGGAGGGGACCGTGGCGGCGGCGACGGCGACCGTGGCGGCGGCGACGGCGACCGTGGCGGCGACCGTGGGGCCGCGTCCGGGGTCACCGTGTTGGGAATCGTAGCATAATTTAAAATTTTCCTACGCTCACCAAGATGCATCTATGGAGTCTACTAGCAACGAGGGGAAAGGAGTGGATCTACATACCCTTGTAGATCGCGAGCGGAAGCGTTCCAATGAACGTGGATGACGGAGTCGTACTCGCCGTGATCCAAATCACCGATGACCGAGTGCCGAACGGACGGCACCTCCGCGTTCAACACACGTACGGTGCAGCGACGTCTCCTCCTTCTTGATCCAGCAAGGGGGAAGGAGAGGTTGATGGAGATCCAACAGCACGACGGCGTGGTGGTGGATGTAGCGGGTCTCCGGCAGGGCTTCGCCGAGCTTCTGCGAGAGAGAGAGAGGTGTTGCAGGGGAGGAGGGAGGCGCCCAAGGCTTAGATATTGCTGCCCTCCCTTCCCCCCACTATATATAGGGCCAAGGGAGAGGGGGGGGGCGCAGCCTTGCCCCTTCCTTCAAGGAAGGGTGCGGCCAGGGGGGAGTCCTTCCCCCCCAAGGCACCTCGGAGGTGCCTTCCCCCTTTAGGACTCTCCCTTCTTTCTTATCTCTTGCGCATGGGCCTCTTGGGGCTGGTGCCCTTGGCCCATATAGGCCAAGGCGCACCCCTTACAGCCCATGTGGCCCCCCGGGGCTGGTGGACCCCCTTGGTGGACCCCCGGACCCCTTTCGGCACTCCCGGTACAATACCGATAAAGCGCGAAACTTTTCCGGCGACCAAAATAAGACTTCCCATATATAAATCTTTACCTCCGGACCATTCCGGAACCTCTCGTGACGTCCGGGATCTCATCCGGGACTCCGAACAACTTTCGGGTTTCCGCATACATATATCTCTACAACCCTAGCGTCACCGGACCTTAAGTGTGTAGACCCTACGGGTTCGGGAGACATGCAGACATGACCGAGACGCCTCTCCGGTCAATAACCAACAGCGGGATCTGGATACCCATGTTGGCTCCCACATGTTCCACGATGATATCATCGGATGAACCACGGTGTCGAGGATTCAATCAATCCGTATGCAATTCCCTTTGTCAATCGGTATGTTACTTGCCCGAGATTCGATCGTCGGTATCCCAATACCTTGTTCAATCTCGTTACCGGCAAGTCTCTTTACTCGTACCGCAATGCATGATCCCGTGACTAACGCCTTAGTCATATTGAGCTCATTATGATGATGCATTACCGAGTGGGCCCAGAGATACCTCTCCGTCACACGGAGTGACAAATCCCAGTCTCGATCCGTGCCAACCCAACAGACACTTTCGGAGATACCCGTAATGCACCTTTATAGTCACCCAGTTACGTTGTGATGTTTGGCACACCCAAAGCACTCCTACGGTATCCGGGAGTTGCACGATCTCATGGTCCAAGGAAAAGATACTTGACATTGGAAAAGCTCTAGCAAACGAAACTACACGATCTTTTATGCTATGCTTAGGATTGGGTCTTGTCCATCACATCATTCTCCTAATGATGTGATCCCGTTATCAATGACATCCAATGTCCATAGTCAGGAAACCATGACTATCTGTTGATCAACGAGCTAGTCAACTAGAGGCTTACTAGGGACAGGTTGTGGTCTATGTATTCACACATGTATCACGATTTCCGGACAATACAATTATAGCATGAATAATAGACAATTACCATGAACAAAGAAATATAATAATAACCATTTATTATTGCCTCTAGGGCATATTTCCAACAGTCTCCCACTTGCACTAGAGTCAATAATCTAGTTACATTGTGATGAATCGAACACCCATTGCGTCCTGGTGTTGATCATGTTTTGCCCTAGGGAGAGGTTTAGTCAACGGATCTGCTACATTCAGGTCCGTATGTACTTTACAAATATCTATGTCTCTATTTTGAACACTTTCACGAATGGAGTTGAAGCGACGCTTGATATGCCTGGTCTTCCTGTGAAACCTGGGCTCCTTCGCAAGGGCAATAGCTCCAGTGTTGTCACAAAAGAGAGTCATTGGGCCCGACGCATTGGGAATCACCCCTAGGTCGGTAATGAACTCCTTCATCCAGACTGCTTCCTGTGCTGCCTCCGAGGCTGCCATGTACTCCGCTTCACATGTAGATCCCGCCACGACGCTTTGCTTGCAACTGCACCAGCTTACTGCTCCTCTATTCAATATATACACGTATCCGGTCTGTGACTTCGAGTCATCCAGATCTGTGTCGAAGCTAGCGTCGACGTAACCCTTTACGACGAGCTCTTCGTCACCTCCATAAACGAGAAACATATCCTTAGTCCTCTTCAGGTACTTCAGGATATTCTTGACCGCTGTCCAGTGTTCCTTGCCGGGATTACTTTGGTACCTTCCTACCAAACTTACGGCAAGGTTTACATCAGGTCTGGTACACAGCATGGCATACATAATAGACCCTATGGCCGAGGCATAGGGGATGACACTCATCTGTTCTATATCTTCTGCCGTGGTCGGGCATTGAGCCGTGCTCAATTGCACACCTTGCAATACAGGCAAGAACCCCTTCTTGGACTGATCCATACTGAACTTCTTCAATATCTTGTCAAGGTATGTACTCTGTGAAAGACCAATGAGGCGTCTTGATCTATCTCTATAGATCTTGATGCCTAATATGTAAGCAGCTTCTCCAAGGTCCTTCATTGAAAAACACTTATTCAAATAGGCCTTTATACTTTCCAAGAATTCTATATCATTTCCCATCAATAATATGTCATCCACATATAATATGAGAAATGCTACAGAGCTCCCACTCACTTTCTTGTAAACACAGGCTTCTCCATAAGTCTGTGTAAACCCAAACGCTTTGATCATCTCATCAAAGCGAATGTTCCAACTCCGAGATGCTTGCACCAGCCCATAGATTGAGCGTTGGAGCTTGCATACTTTGCTAGCATTCTTAGGATCAAAAAAACCTTCCGGCTGCATCATATACAACTCTTCCTTAAGGAAGCCGTTAAGGAATGCCGTTTTGACGTCCATCTGCCATATCTCATAATCATAGTATGCGGCAATTGCTAACATGATTCGGACGGACTTCAGCTTCGCTACGGGTGAGAAAGTCTCATCATAGTCAACCCCTTGAACTTGTCGATAACCCTTAGCGACAAGTCGAGCTTTGTAGATGGTCACATTACCATCTGCGTCCGTCTTCTTCTTAAAGATCCATTTGTTTTCTATGGCTCGCCGCTCATCGGGCAAGTCAGTCAAAGTCCATACTTTGTTTTCATACATGGATTCTATCTCGGATTTCATGGCTTCTAGCCATTTGTCGGAATCCGGGCCCGCCATCGCTTCTTCATAGTTCGAAGGTTCACCGTTGTCTAACAACATGATTTCAAGGACAGGGTTGCCGTACCACTCTGGTGCGGAACGTGTCCTTGTGGACCTACGAAGTTCAGTGGCAACTTGATCCGAAGCTTCATGATCATCATCATTAACTTCCTCCCCCGTCGGTGTAGGCACCACAGGAACATTTTCCCGCGCTGCGCTATTTTCCGACTCGGAAGGGGTGACTATCACCTCATCAAGTTCCACTTTCCTCCCACTCAATTCTTTCGAGAGAAACTCCTTCTCTAGAAAGGACCCGTTCTTGGCAACGAAGATCTTGCCTTCGGATCTGAGGTAGAAGGTGTACCCAATAGTTTCCTTAGGGTATCCTATGAAGACGCATTTTTCCGATTTGGGTTCGAGCTTTTCAGGTTGAAATTTCTTGACATAAGCATCGCATCCCCAAACTTTTAGAAACGACAGCTTAGGTTTCTTCCCAAACCATAATTCATACGGTGTCGTCTCAACGGATTTAGACGGTGCCCTATTTAAAGTGAATGCGGCAGTCTCTAAAGCATAACCCCAAAATGAGAGTGGTAAATCGGTAAGAGACATCATAGATCGCACCATATCCAATAGAGTGCGATTACGACGTTCGGACACACCATTTCTCTGAGGTGTTCCAGGCGGCGTGAGTTGTGAAACTATTCCACATTTCCTTAAGTGTGTACCAAATTCGTGACTTAAATATTCTCCACCACGATCTGATCGTAAGAATTTTATTTTCCTGTCACGTTGATTCTCAACCTCACTCTGAAATTCCTTGAACTTTTCAAAGGTTTCAGACTTGTGTTTTATTAGGTAGACATACCCATATCTACTTAAATCATCAGTGAGAGTGAGAACATAACGATATCCTCCGCGAGCCTCAACACTCATTGGACCACACACATCGGTATGTATGATTTCCAATAAGTTGGTTGCTCGCTCCATTGTTCCGGAGAACGGAGTCTTGGTCATCTTACCCATGAGGCATGGTTCGCACGTGTCAAATGATTCGTAATCAAGAGACTCCAAAAGTCCATCTGCATGGAGCTTCTTCATGCGCTTGACACCAATGTGACCAAGGCGGCAGTGCCACAAGTATGTGGGACTATCGTTATCAACTTTACATCTTTTGGTATTCACACTATGAACATGTGTAACATCACGTTCGAGATTTATCAAAAATAAACCATTGACCAGCGGGGCATGACCATAAAACATATCTCTCAAATAAATAGAACAACCATTATTCTCAGATTTAAATGAGTAGCCATCTCGAATTAAACGAGATCCAGATACAATGTTCATGCTCAAAGCTGGCACTAAATAACAATTATTGAGGTTTAAAACTAATCCCGTGGGTAGATGCAGAGGTAGCGTGCCGACGGCGATCACATCGACCTTGGAACCATTCCCGACGCGCATCGTCACCTCGTCCTTTGCCAGTCTCCGTTTATTCCGTAGTTCCTGATTTGAGTTACAAATATGAGAAACCGCACCGGTATCAAATACCCAGGAGCTACTACGAGTACTGGTAAGGTACACATCAATTACTTGTATATCACATATACCTTGGGTGTTGCCGGCCTTCTTCTTGTCCGCTAAATATTTGGGGCAGTTCCGCTTCCAGTGACCACTTCCCTTGCAATAAAAGCACTCAGTCTCGGGCTTGGGTCCATTCTTTGACTTCTTCCCGGTAACTGGCTTACCGGGCGCGGCAACTCCCTTGCCGTCCTTCTTGAAGTTCTTCTTACCCTTGCCCTTCTTGAACTTAGTGGTTTTATTCACCATCAACACTTGATGTTCTTTTCTGATCTCTACCTCAGCTGATTTCAGCATTGAATATACCTCGGGAATGGTCTTTTCCATCCCCTGCATATTGTAGTTCATCACAAAGCTCTTGTAGCTTGGTGGAAGCGACTGGAGGATTCAGGCCCGCAGAAGGCCCAATAGGCCCAACAGACATGGCAAAATAGAGATTAGGCCCGTAAGCCTGTAATAGAGAGGAGCTCGAGTGGGTGGCGGCAGCGAAGCTTATAAACCACTCCGAGCCCCTCCCAACTAGCGAGGTGGGACTAAACTTCCCACCGCACCGTGCCAGCACAAGGCCTATGGTTCCGGTTCGTGCCACCAACCGGGACCATAGTTGGGCATTCGTATAGGTTTGTGGCACCAACCGGTACCAATGACCACCTATGGTCCCGGTTCGTGCCACCAACTGGGACCATAGGCCTCAGTTTCCCACCCTTTGGGCTGCCGAAAAGAGACCTTTGGTCCCGGTTCGTGCCACCAACCGAGACCATAGGTGTGCATTGGTACCTGTTGGTGCCACGAACCGGTACCATTGGTTTTGCTATATAAGGTAGCACTTGTGAAAATTTCGCCAACTGCTCCCATTCCCCCCAACGCCGCCAGGCCGTTCCTCGTCGTCGTCGCCGTCGCCGCCTCGAGCCCCTGCCCCGACGCCGTCGCCGCGCCCCTGACCCGCCGTCGACGTCATTCTCGCCGTTGCCGTCGCCGCCCCGAGCCGCTCCTCCCCGAGCCCTCGCCGCGCGTGTAACCCCTCCCCCACGAGCCCGTCGTCCTCGTCGCCATCATCGTCGCCGGCCTCGTCGTCGTCCTCGTCACCGGCCTCGTCGTCGTCCTGCCTCGAGCCCCCAGTGAGCCCCTTCCCATCCGGATCCGTTAGTGCATTTTTAGCATTTTTTTGTTCATATTTTTTGTTCATATTTTTTTTGTTCATAGTTTTTTGTTCATAGCATTTTTAGGCTGTATAGTTGTTTTTGTTCATAGCATTTTTAGGCTGTATAGTTTTATTTTAGGTTATTATTTCTACTGTTAGTGCATTTAAAGTTAGTTTATTTTTAGTTGAACTAGTTGATTAATTAATAAAACTACTTTATTTTACTATATATAGAAGTAGTTTATTTTTAGTAAGTACTACTTTATTTTATTTATAGTAAGTGCTTAATTAGTAGTTGAACTAGTTGATTTAATAAAACTACTTTATTTTACTATAGAAGTAGTTTATTTTTAGCAAGAAAATTAATAGAACTAGTTTATTTTTTTAGTCCAAGCAATTATTCCCGCATCGACGTCGACGATGCCTATCCCGCATCCTCGTCGTCGACTCGGCGGAGGAGGCCGGCTTGATCAGAGGGGCCATGTCCGGGACTGGGCTCCGCTGGGCTGGTATTGGGAGGTGCTACCTTCGGGGGGGCGTAGGTTGGTGAGGAGCCAGCCCGTCGTTGACCCGATCCTTCTTTGGTGCCGGTCGCGTGGGCCAATGATGGTGCCGAGGCTTCCGGACACCGCGGAGGTGGTACGTCACCGTGTCAGTGAGGAGGACGAGCACGTCCGTCGCTACATGGTTGCGTTGGAGGGCAGGTTCGACAATACCTGGCAGCTTCTTCAGGGATCTCATTGGAGTGATCCTGTGATGGTTCCTTCTCTTTGGGTGTCCACCGCCCGCGCCGATACCCATCGGGCGCTACGGTTCTAGCTGTACTAGCGATGCTATATGTATGATAGTATTCGAGGTGTATTAGTAATAATATTCGACGATGTACGGACGCAAGAGATGATGTAGTTTTGCTTATAATTGAATGCATCCTAATTTGAATACTACTTTATTTTGCGATTTGGTTTTGCTTATTGAATGCTCAAATTGGAAAACTACTCCTACTTTGAATGCTAAAATTAGAGAGCACTATGCAAGGCGTATGCATATGATTAGTTGATAGCTTATAGGGTTTTTGTTTTCGCAGAAATCTAGGAGCCCCCCTCCATCATCCCCGCCGTCGTCCCCGTCACCGACCCCCTCCGACCTCGAGGTGAGACCAGCCAAATCTCCATGTCAATATGAGTCCTATAGTATGAGTCCTCGGGTTGACTTTAAGTCTGTCGAGTCTCCATCATATATGAAAGGACGAAGAATCCCGACTGTTGTCGTGGGGGTAGCTTCTCCTTCGTTCCCGTGATGAATAATAATGATCTAACTTAGGTTTTTTAGTACATATATTTAATTGTAGATGTTTAATATTTGAATTATGAACATAGGAAATGTCGTACTCGGACGACGAAAGTCTCCCGGGGGAGTGCAACTGGTGCCACGACGACCGAGGTCAGTGCGACAGGCCTCACTTGGATGACAAAGTGTTATTTTTTCGTAATTAAGCACGACTTCAAATATTTCAACGTGTACTTTTCATCTTTTACAATTCGACTAGCTTATCACATGCCATGCAAGACGCTATGTCTTGGAGAGGACGGGTTTTGAAGACCATGAAAGTTTCGAAACAAAGAAAATTCACCTAAGGACCCATCATGGTGTGGATTTTGAAATAAAGATGTACAATTCTGAGAGCGTAACCCATTTTGGTTGCAAAAAATGAGAAGCACTTTGCAAGATGTATGGTTTTGATGAGGGTATGCTTATCACCATGGATCTTGGTGATCCTGAAATCGAGCAAGACAATATGGACATTTGGGTCCTTGTTGATACGCCTCCAATTCTACCGCTATGTGAGTTTCTCAAACATACTTATTAGCTAATTTATATTGTTTATTTCAAAATATTTGACAGCCTTCCATTGACAGCTTATTTTGATTGTTCAAACAATGTGCGGAACATGGTAGACAAATCCCACTACACCGATGGCTCCGAATTAACTTATCAGGAGAAAAATCATCTGGTCGGATTTTGTACTGATATTGAGAATTACAATATCTACAATCAAACTCCTCAACATTATGGTCAATACGTGCCACTAGTGCACGTGTTGAACTACGGTAACTACCATGGAGATACCCTGGTAAGATTTTTTACTATTACGACATCTGTGCATCTTTTGCATTCTTCTAAAACTAGTACATCATTGCTAACTATGAAGTTATTACTATATTTTTCAACAGAGAATCCCAGAGGATTGTGTGCCTCATTTGATGTATCAGAATGGCAGCCTTCGTGTTTTGAACATATATCCAGGTCATCCTACGAATCTCAACTGACCATACCGGATTTCTCAAAGAAGTGGAGACATGCTAATCAGAAAATGGAAAAAATGTATGGACAGTCGTAAGAAGGTTCTTGGAAGCAAAAGGAAGCGAAGCGCAAGAATTTTTGAGATAGGATGATCTCCATTCTCCATAATGGAGAGTCAGGGTCTATATTGTTTTATGCTATTTTACCTTAAAGAGGGTATTTAGGTCCTACCTAATACTGATGATCATGTGCTAAGAACAAATAAGTAGGGTTGTTCGATGACTATCAGGATGATGATCGTATGACTTGTTATTAATAACGAGTAGAAGTTGTATGATGATGATTAGTAGGACTTGTTATTATGATGATGCATGATGCGAGCATGAAGAGTTATTATATATCTGTGGGTGAAATAAACATGGATTGGATTGAAGTGAAGGCAACATGCATGTGGTGCATGTCGAAAGTAGTACAATCCAAACTTGATAAAGTTAGGATTAGTATTACTTTCGACATGCACCACATGTTGCCTCACTTCAACCTAAGTCATGTTTAGGCATAGCAGTAGCAGTAGCACGGAGATAAGAGAGGACACGTCTCTCTATTAGCTACCTATACCAACCTAAATTAACCCCCAAAACCCCTAAACCACCTCCTTTCAAAAAAAAACCAGCCCCTGAAATGCTGACGCGTGGAAGCTTATTGGTCCCGGTTGGTGCTACCAACCGGGACCAAAGGCCCTCGTGCCTGGGCTCGCCGGAGCGGCCACGTGGAGTCCCATCTGCCCCGGTTAGTATAAGAACCGGGACTAAAGGCCTAGGGCATTAGTAACGACCCTTTAGTCCCGGTTCCCCAACCGGGACATATGGGCCTTATGAACCGGGACAAATGGCCCTTTTTCTACTAGTGAGGGAGCAAGGCCGTATGTTGGAAATATGCTCTAGAGGCAATAATAAAATGGTTATTATTGTATTTCCTTGTTCATGATGATTGTCTATTGTTCATGCTATAATTGTATTAACTGGAAACCGTAATACATGTGTGAATACATAGACCACAACATGTCCCTAGTAAGCCTCTAGTTGACTAGCTCGTTGATCAATAGATGGTTATGGTTTCCTGACCATGGACATTGGATGTCATTGATAACGGGAGCACATCATTAGGAGAATGATGTGATGGACAAGACCCAATCCTAAGCATAGCACAAGATCGTGTAGTTCGTTTGCTAGAGCTTTTCTAATGTCAAGTATCATTTCCTTAGACCATGAGATTGTGCAACTCCCGGATACCGTAGGAATGCTTTGGGTGTATCAAACGTCACAACGTAACTGGGTGGCTATAAAGGTGCACTACAGGTATCTCCGAAAGTGTCTGTTGGGTTGGCACAAATCGAGACTGGGATTTGTCACTCCGTATGACAGAGAGGTATCTCTGGGCCCACTCGGTAATGCATCATCATAATGAGCTCAATGTGACTAATGAGTTAGCCATGGGATCATGCCCTACAGAACGAGTAAAGAGACTTGCCGGTAACGAGATTGAACGAGGTATTGGGATACCGACGATCGAATCTCGGGCAAGTAACATACCGATAGACAAAGGGAATTGTATACGGGATTGATTGAATCCCCGACATCGTGGTTCATCCGATGAGATCATCGTGGAACATGTGGGAGCCAATATGGGTATCCAGATCCCGCTATTGGTTATTGGCCGGAGAGGTGTCTCGGTCATGTCTGCATGGTTCCCGAACCCGTAGGGTCTACACACTTAAGGTTCGGTGACGCTAGAGTTGTTATGGGAAATAGTATGTGGTTACCGAAGGTTGGTCGGAGTCCCGGATGAGATCCCGGACATCATGAGGAGTTCCGGAATGGTCCGGCGGTGAAGATCGATATATTGGACGAAGGGTATTGGAGTCCGAAAGTGTTCCGGGGGTACCAGGCTATGGCCAGCATGACCGAAAGGTGTTTCGGGAGCCCCGGCAAGTGTTGGAGGGCCTCATGGGCCAAAGGGGAAGGGGCAAACCAGCCCACTAAGGGGTGGTGCGCCCCCCACACCCTTTCCCACGTTACTTGGGGAGGTGGGGCGCCTCCACCTGGCTTGGGAGGCAAGCCTCCACCTGCTTGGCTTGGGGGGCAAGTCTCCCTAGGATTTTCCCTAGGGAGATCCAATCTGCTTGGCCGCCGCCCCCTAGGGGAAACCCTAGGGCGCCTCCCCCTCTCGCCTTGCGCCTATATATAGTGGAGGGGTGGGAGGGCAGCCGCACCTCTTCCCTGGCGCAGCCCTCCCTCCTCATACACCTCCTCCTCCTCCTCCGTAGTGCTTAGCGAAGCTCTGCCGGAGAACCACGAGCTCCATTGCCACCACGCCGTCGTGCTGCTGGAGTTCTCCCTCAACTTCTCCTCTCCCCTTGCTGGATCAAGAAGGAGGAGACGTCCCCGGGCTGTACGTGTGTTGAACGCAGAGGCGCCGTCCGTTCGGCGCTAGATCGGATCTTCCGCGATTTGAATCGCTGCGAGTACGACTCCATCAACCGCGTTCTTGTAGCGCTTCCGCTTAGCGATCTTCAAGGGTATGAAGATGCACTCCCTCTCTCTCGTTGCTAGCATCTCCTAGATTGATCTTGGTGACACGTAGGAAAATTTTGAATTATTGCTACGTTACCCAACACCGTACGGGTTCTGGGCATAGAACGCATGCGGCAACGGGGTGTGCCGGGGCGCGTAGCTGGGAGCAGGGGCGTAGCCGGGGGGCGCGCGACCGAGCAGCCCCCCTTGGCCATAGGGCCACATCTGGATGGCGCCGTTCCAGGGATGTTGCGGTGAGGGCCAGGAAGGAGTGGCAGCCTGCGGGGTCGTGGGCGCCGGGATGATCTCCTTGGTGACTCCAGCGGCGGCCTTCTTCTTCTTCTTCTTTCCTTTTCCAGGAGCCTTGCCAGGGTTGCCGGTGTTGGTGAAGAGGGCCGTGTCCGAGTTACGAGCGCGGCGGTTTTTGCGTTTCATGTCTTGGAGCGCAAGCAACGAGCGGCACTGCGCGAAGGTCATACCGGGCATGAGGGAGATCAGATCAGCGGCAGACTCGTATTGCTCGGAGAGGCCGTTGAGGTAGTGGACCACCATCTCGGCATCATCAACGGGGGCACCAAGATCCGCAAGCCCATCGGAGAGGGACTTGACCTTCTGAAGATAGTCGGCCATACTCATCTCTCCCATCTTGACATCGCTGAGCTCGGCCGTGAGGTGGAGTTGACGATTGATCTTGTGGTCGTTGAAGAGACCGTTGATGCTGTTCCAGAGATCGACGGCGAGGGGATCGTCGCCGGGCGTCATGACGGCGTCGAGGATACTGAGCGAGACAGACCCATAGAGCCAAGAGACGACGGTGGCGTCGAGGAGAGACCACTCCGGGTTCGGCGCATCGGGAGCATCGAAGTCGAGGTGATCCAGGAGGGCGTACTTGCGACAGGCGGTGCGGAAGAAGGTGCGCCACTGCCGGTGAACGCCGGTGTCGAGCGCGAGCTCGACGGGAATGTGGCCTTTGATGGAGTGGAGGCCGACGGCCTGGGCGTGCAGCGAGGTCAAGGAGAAAGACCCCGCGCTTGTCCCGGATCCATCGGCGGGGGTCGCGAGAGGCAGCTTGGCCTTGGCGGCCTCAGTGTCCTGGCGCTCCTTGGCGGCGGCCAGCGCCTGGTTCGTCGCGTCGATGTCGGGCTGCGACATGGATGCGGTGGTGCGGGCGCGGCGGCGAGAGAGGAGGTGGTGGCTTCGGCGACAGCGGAAGGAGGAGGAGGGCGGCACAGGCTAGGGTTAGGTTTTTAGGCTCTATACCATGTAAGATTAGGGAAACCACCCGTTGTGGTGCCTTGTATTGATCAATATATATAGGTTACAAGGCAGAGTTCGTATCGTACAATATACGGACACCTATACAAGGACTACACATATACAACCGTATAACTATACAAAAACAATACGGTTATATATTCTAACAGACGGGATACAAAATCAAAGCTGCACTTGCAGAGTTTTAGCACATGGAGGTTGTTGGCTAATAAAAAAAAGATCATTTGGTAATTGTAGTTGAGAATCTCCCCCCGACGTTAGGAAACATGATGATGTAACGAGAGGAATAGTTGAGATATCTTGTGGCCCTAGTTGGTTGGAGGAGATTGAAATCCAGCGGTTATATCTTTGTTGATCGAAACAACGCGACAATAGTTGTGTTCTGTTAGATGGATAACACAACATCCGACGTATCACTTCATACAATGCACTGCTAACCTCGTAGGCTCTATCCCCTTGAAGGATCCCATCACATATCCAGTAGTTGCAAGCATGAGTATCCCAACCAAAGTCAAGACTAAAAGGTTTTCCGCGTACTGGCTATTTTATTTTCAGATTCCGGAATCTTTTCTTACGCTCGGCCTGTGCATCGATATCATAGATGCTTCTAGCCATTCCGCGTAGTTGCTCTGTCAGGAACAGTGAGTACGAGAAGCAATCCAAAACTATTGTTGGGTTGATGTCATCCAAGGCGGTGAAACCAATCACTTCAGCGGCTTCTTCCCGCAATGAATGAAGCAATATACCATCCACGTTTAGGTTGCCCACATGAGATAAACCAATTACTTTGAAATATGGAGCAAAACACACCGGATGGGCGAACGGGCGACCGGGCGGGCGAACGTGGGCACGGCCGCAGCTGCGACGTCCCTTGCCGCCGGTGATCGCCGGCGAGTCGGAGGCCGGTTCTGGGCCCTTGCCGATTCAGGCGAGGAGGATGCGGACGGCGACGGGGATGGGACCCGGCGGTTTCTCCACCGTCTCCGACTCCGTCAGATCTCATCTGTGAGTTTTTTTATTCAGGGTATGACGAAGATGAAGTGGCAACGACGATCGACAGTGTTCTGCCACCTGATGATCCGGCAAGAATTGGATTGCACGCGGGAGAGAAGAAAGAGATGATCCGCCGCGTAGTTCACCGGAGAACGGCGACGACGGCAATCTGAAAAGGTCCCCTTTCGAAGGTAAGTCTTCCAAATCTTACTCTTTTCGATTTGATTAGGCCAGAATCGTGGATTACGATTAAGGGAAAGAAAAATGCGCGCCGGGCAATCGCGTCTCGGACGCCGGCGGTGCGGGCGCACCATTTGAATTGCCTGCTGGGCCGCGAGCTGGGAGCGCGAGTGGATGGCCCGGCTCTAAGTGAGTTGGGCCAGAGAGTAGACGGGCCGGGGTTAGCTGGGTATGTGGCCCAGGCTAACCCGACCCCTATACCTCGACGCTGTGCCGCCCCATGCATGTTTTCGATCGCTTCTCCTGTGTGTACGTCGTCGTCCGATCAGACTAGGGTTCCTCCACGCGGCAAGCCGGGGTTCCGTGCGTGCGGTGCTGGAAGAGCTAGGCCCATCCCTCCCCTCGTGGCCATGGCTGGCCGCGGGTCGGTCGCGCCGCCAGGCAAAAACACCGTGACGGGTGGAGTTGGCCGCGGTGGGACGGATGCGCCGCCGGGAACCGGCCGCGGTGGGACTGCTCCGCCGCCGGGAACTGGCCGCGGGGGGATTGCTTCTCTGCCGGGCGCTGGTGCCGGCCGTGCTGCCCTGGTTTTGTCTGCCCCGAGGCCGCAGGTGGGTGACGGGGCGGGACATGGCGTTGTAGGGCGCGGTGGTGGTTTCCCGGGCGCTAGACCTCTGGTGCAGGTTGCGGTAGTGCAGCCGGCGGTGGGTCGGGGTGGAGCGAGCCATGCTCCTTGCCCACCAGTGCCGAACCCGACTTTGGCTGCTGCTGCAGGCAGGGGTGGTTCAGCCCAAGGACCGAGGCCGCCGCCCCCAGCGATCGGCCTTCAACTTCGTGCGGCGCCGCCTCATTACGTCGCGAGGCCGCCGCAAAAGCGACCTGGTCCGGTGCAAACTCCGACACTGACACCTCAGAACGGGGGTGCCGGAGGTGATGGTGGACCGCCCCGGGGACAATGGGGTGATGATGGATATGATGCATATGGTGATGGCCAGCACCGGGGTTCCACGTCGACAGGTGGTGGCCGCGGGTATGCTTGGCAGAGTGATGGCTCTGCTGAGAGGCCGTTTACGGTCCGCCGGGTGGTTTTGTTGAGGGGGCGTCTGGCCCTAACCATCGGCATCGAGGTGGATACCGGGCTCTCGTGGTAGAGGGGGTCGGTTCCGTAACCGTCAGACGCCTCCGCCGGTTTCCGTCGAGCAGACGGCCTCCGTGGGGGGGAGCGATCCTGGACAGACGCCCGCACTGTCTAGACGAGATATGGAGGTGGTGACTGCGCTGGCCAGTGCGGAGGTTCCTGAGACTGGGACCGTAGGGACGGGCTCGGCCGAGGCCGCGGACAGGTCTGATTTTGATAGGGCGTCTAAGTGGGCACGTAAGAAAGAGAAGATGCTTTGCTACCATTGTGGTGAGAGGGGCCACTTTATTGCTGAGTGTGTGGCGGAGCTATGTGACACTTGCGGCAAGCCAGCGCATGCTTCAGGGGACTGCCCGATACTTCGTGATCAGATGCCGACTATCACTATGTATGGAGTGTACTGCGCTGAGCTATGTTCTTTGAGTCTCCCAGTGCGAGCGAGATCCCAGAGGAGGCACAGAGCTTGACAACTGGGATGGTGAAAGTAACCAAAGGTCAGGTCTCTGAGAATCAGATTGTGCAGAGGCTCAAGGAGTTAGTTCCTGGTGACTTTCAGTGGGACCTTGTTAGTATCGAGGCCAACATGTTTAAGGTGGATTTTCCTTCTGTTGAGGATTGGCAGAGGGTTCTGAGCTTCGGGCTGTGTAGAGTGCCTGGTCGGAGTGTATCCTGGAGTTCCATGAGTGGAAGAGGGTTGAGCCTCAGGGTAAGCCTCTTACTCAGGTCTGGTTGCGTTTCTGTAACGTCCCGAGACCGACGCTCCAGAAGACTTCCATATATTTCGTGTTCGGCATGTGTTTTATTTGTGTGTTGCATTCATCATCGCATCATTTGCATTGCATCGGCACTTCGTTGCCGTCATGTTTTAAAACTTGCATTCGCTCGTCGTTGCCGTTTCTCCCTTTGCCTTCATCACCTTCCCTCGGATCACCTTGCCTGCGTTGACCGTTCCAGACCAATCGGGTTTTCACTTCCCTCTTGACATGACCGCCTAACCCCTCTTTGCGCAGAGCATCGACCCCTCGCCCGTGTCCGAAACTTCCCCGAACCCGAACCGGACTTTTGTTACCGTTGGGTCCGGATCATCCCCAAACATCTATAAAACATCTCCGTTTTCTTATTTGGTCTCCCTAGCCTATTTTTCCGGGACCGTCCGATTAAGATCGGAGGGACCAAATGCCCTTATCCAAAAATCGACTTGCTATATATAGACCCCCTAACCTAACCTAGACAAACCACCTAATTTCTAGGGATCCTACCCTAGCGCCGCCACCATCTACATCGGGATCCTCCCTGATACAATCCATCCAACCCACCCGGCCGAACCAACCACCTCCTCGTTTTGCATCCCCGATCCAACCACATCTCGGAGCCACTCACCAATCCAACTCCACCCTGCCGTAGCGCCACCCGCCGGTTCAGCACGAGCTCCTCCCGAGGCCAGCCACCGACCGCCGCACCACCAGGCCACTTCCCCGTGCCCAGATGCTCCACCGCCGCCTTGCTCTGTCCTCTCCGTCCTCCCGATGTTTAGCAGCACCAGCAACCCCGAGCGTGGCACCCGTCCTTCTGTCCCCGAGCAAGCCGCAGCTCACCATAGCCAGCAGATGAGTTCCCCGTCGTGCCCTGCTCCCTTCCTTCCCCATCTGCTCTCTCTTTTCTCTCCCTCTCACGCTGCTATCTGTTGTCTTCGCAGCGTCGCCATGGACAGGAGCCCCGCCATGGATCTCCAATTCTGCGGCTGTGTTGTCCCGGGCCCCCCTCGTCGCCGCCCCCGCAACCAAGTCCCGTGCTCCTCTGCATCCAACAACGACGAGTCAGCCGCAGGACTCGTCGCTGCATCCCCAGCCTCGCGCATGGAGCCCCGCACCTCTGCTTGTGCGCTCGCCCCGACTCTGCCCACCGAAGCCACCAGGATCCCGCCGCCGGAGCAAGCAGCTACTCCTCGCCGCCCCATGCGCTCCGGTGAGCCCTGCCGCCGCTTCCCTCTCCCTTCGTGTCGCGCTCTTTCTCCTTCTCTCACCTCTCTGTCGCTTGTGTCTCTCTGTTCGAGCAGGACCACCCAGCCGCCATGGATGGTTGTGCCCCGCGTCCGAGCTCCGTTGGCCGCCGCCGTTGCCCGGAACCGAGGCCGGACGACTCGATCCGCCCGTTCCTCCCGGTTCCCGCCGACCCCGTCGCCAGGGCCCCTTGCCGTCGTCTTCTCCATTGCCATGCTCCTGCTGCTGCTTCTGTTTCTTCAGAAACGAGAGCAGCAGCGGCTCGCCCGGTTCAGTCCCGAGCGTTGACCGCACCTCCAGGCCCAGCGCGCCCCTTCGCGGCCTGCCTTGGCTCCTCACCGACTGGGCCTAGCCCATGGTGAGCAACTAGCAGCTCCCCTCCAGCCCAGTTTGCCTCAGATCTGCCCCGTGATGTTTTTTTCCTGCCAGGACGTTTTTTTCTATTTTCCAGAAAACTGTTGTTTTTCAAAAACCTCTAGTGTTCATGCATCTAATAGCTAATTAATCATGCATCATATGTAAATAATTTATATATGAAAAGTGCTTAGAAATTCATCTAGTTTCATAATATCCAACCTTCATCCATGTTAAAAATGTTTAAGTTGCTGTTTACACTTATTTTGCATAAATGCCATGCTAAATGATTTATTTCATAACTAAATAATCGTAGCTCAAAATTTAATAAACTTGTTATGTAAATGGGGTATAAAAATGCCTAGTTTAACATGGTGCACTTTATTTTGCTGTTAACAACATTAAAATTGTGTTTAGGGCAGATCAGTAGCAAATTCGAAATATGCATATGGGGATTTTCCGGAATTGTTGTTTGTTGTTCCGGCCTCATTTAAACTTGCCTAGATAGGTAGTTTTCTTATGCCTCACCTCTTGCCATGTTAATCAACATTTAATATTGTTGGGTACATAACCGAGAGAGAACTAAATAATCGTATGTGGTGTTTCGTCAATATGCAACTCGTTGCATATTGAGCTCCACTTAATTTGTAGTATTGTTTGTTGCATTTTGCCATGCCATGCCTCATTAAATCGGACATGCATCATACTTGTGTGTGCATCATGCCATGTTTATGTGGAGGTTGTTTACCATGTTGTTTGCTTCTTTCCGGTGTTGCTCCTTCGGGTTAGTTCCGATAACGTCGCGTTTATGAGGATTCGTTCGACCACGTCGGTTTGTCTTCTTCATGGACTCGTTCTTCTTCCTTGCGGGATCTCAGGCAAGATGACCATAGCGTCGAAATCACTTCTATCTTTGCTTGCAAGTTGTCCGCTCTATTGCTTTGCCGCGCTACCTACCACTTGCTATATCATGCCTCCCATATTGCCATGTCAAGCCTCTAACCCACCTTTCCTAGAAAACCGTTGTTTGGCTAAGTTACCGCTTTTGCTCAGCCCTTCTTATAGCGTTGTTAGTTGCAGGTGAAGTTGAAGATTGCTCCATGTTGGAACATGTTTATGTTGGGATATCACAATATCTCTTATTTAATTAATGCATCTATACTTGGTAAAGGGTGGAAGGCTCGGCCTTATGCCTGGTGTTTTGTTCCACTCTTGCCGCCCTAGTTTTCCGTCATACCGGTGTTATGTTCCTTGATTTTGCGTTCCTTACGCGGTTGGGTGATTTATGGGACCCCCTTGACAGTTCGCCTTGAATAAAACTCCTCCAGCAAGGCCCAACCTTGGTTTTAACATTTTCCACCTAAGCCTTTTTCCCTTGGGTTCTGCAAACTCAAGGGTCATCTTTATTTTAACCCCCCTGGGCCAGTGCTCCTCTGAGTGTTGGTCCAAACTAGAGCACCGTGCGGGACCATCCCTTGGCAACTTGGGTTACGTCGGTACCTGTATGCTTAGCTTATCCGGTGTGCCCTGAGAACGAGATATGTGCAGCTCCAATCGGGATTTGTCGGCACAGCGGGTGGTCTTGCTGGTCTTGTTTTACCATTGTCGAAATGTCTTGTAAACCGGGATTCCGAGACTGATCGGGTCTTCCCGGGAGAAGGAATATCCTTCGTTGACCGTGAGAGCTTATAATGGCCTAAGTTGGGACACCCATGCAGGGTATTATCTTTCGAAAGCTGTGCCCGCGGTTATGAGGCAGATGGGAATTTGTTAACGTCCGGTTGTAGAGTACTTGACACTTGACTTAATTAAAATACATCAACCGCGTGTGTAGCCGTGATGGTCTCTTTTCGGCGGAGTCCGGAAAGTGAACACGGCTTTTGGGTTATGTTTGACGTAAGTAGGAGTTCAGGATCACTTCTTGATCATTACTAGTTGACGACCGTTCCGTTGCTTCTCTTCTCGCTCTTATTTGCGTATGTTAGCCACCATATATGCTAGTGCTTGCTGCAGCTCCACCTCATTACCCCATCCTTTCCATAATCTTAAATAGTCTTGATCTCGCGGGTGTGAGATTGCTGAGTCCTCGTGACTCACCAGATATTTCCAAAACAGTTGCAGGTGCCGACGATACCAGTGCAGGCGGTGCCACCCAGCTCAAGTGAGAGCTCGATGAAGAACTTGGTTGTTACTATGTTTCGTTTCCTGTTGATCAGTAGTGGAGCCCAGTTGGGACGATCGGGGATCTAGCATTTGGGGTTGTCTTCTTTTCTTTTGGTTCCGTAGTCGGACCTATGTGTGTACTCTGATTGATGTATGATTTATTTATGTATTGTGTGAAGTGGCGATTGTAAGCCAACTCTCTTTATCCCATTCTTGTTCATTACATGGGATTGTGTGAGGATGACCCTTCTTGCGACAAAACCTACAATGCGGTTATGCCTCTAAGTCGTGCCTCGACACGTGGGAGATATAGCCGCATCGTGGGTGTTACAAGTTGGTATCAGAGCCATCCCCGACTTAGGAGCCCCCTGCTTGATCGAATCGCTGGCGTTGTTGAGTCTAGAACAAAATGTTTTGAGTCTTAGGATTATATATATCGGAGAGTAGGATTCTTTTTACTCCTCAGTCCCTTCGTCGCTCTGGTGAGGTCTCCTGACGTAGAAGTTTTGACTTTTCTCTCCTCAAATTTCACTAAAAAAATTTAGGATCACGCGGGTATCTTGGAATCGTTCCGATGGTTTTGTGACGAGAACATTGTTCTTGGTGCCTCCTGACATTTAGGGGTTGTGGCAGTGTCCCGGGGAGTTGAGCTCCGAGGTGTTGTCGTCACAATTTTATCGTTGCAGTTCTGGAATACCTGAGTTTCGCCGACATCGAAAATCTCTTTTATGCAGTTTTTGGTGAGATCACCTCGACGCCACCCAGTACTGGGGCGGGAGTTCGGGAGTATTGCCATAACTCGTATAACGGATGCTTTTCGAAGGTTGAGGTAGATGATTTCCGAAGGTTTCTTGGTTATGTGTTGAAGGATGGATACAGCTGGATCTAGGTATTGTTAGTTTGGGTGAGATATATTTTGTGTCCCCTGTATCCCCAACACCAGATTGCATAACCAGAAAGTTTCGGGAGTTTATAAGTGGGAATTCAAGTAGCTCCTAGAATATCTTTCCAACAGACACATGATACGATATGGGATCTATCATATGTTTGTTTCTGGCTTATTCTGCAAGCCAATCCTTTGTTTTGTTTTGTTTGGTGGTATTCGAGTTGCTTCAATGTCAAGTGTTGATTCCATACCTTATTCTAAGCGGTGTTCTCATATTTCTAAGTGAATACTAATCCTTCTTGATCACTGAGGTTGTCATATCAATTCTTTTCAACCGGTGTGCTTCTCTTCAAGTGGATCTGATCATTTCAATATTCGCAAGATCATCCCTCAGTTTTTTTTCTCAACGGTGTTTGCTTCATCCGTCCCAAGTTGTCTTTGTTTTCCCACCCTCCCACCCTTTTCTTCAAGGACTCAGATTTCTTAATCAAGTTTCCTTTTTTTATTGATGCGAAGTCTCTTCATTCTTTTCTTTCAGTGTTCTTATCCGGTGATTTCCCATGAAGATACTAACGGAGCTTCAAGTTTATTATTCTTCGTTCTTTTTCTTCTCCGGTGGACTCAAGTCAAGCTTTCAGTGTTGATCATATTCTTTTCCTCGTTTCAAATGCTTTCTCATGTCGGTGCATCTCTTAATCATCCACCTCTTGCTATTCATGTTATCTGGAGTGCTGAAGATATCTCAGAAGATTCGCATTTCCATTCCCAATCCGTTTAAGCTATCTCAAGGTTGTTATCTCTTTTGAGCCATTTAATTCAACCGGCACAATCTTTCTTTTAATCATTCAACGGTGTTCCTCTTGAGTGGGCCCTAACCCACAGGTTTTTTTTCCAGGATCTTACCTAACTCTTCTAATTCTTTCCGGAGTTATTCTCAAATTCATTGCAAAGTTTGACGTAAGAATGAATTATCATCAGTCAAATGTTTTTCTCCAAGATCGCTTTCAAATTCTTTTCATCGTTGGTTCAACTTTTCTAATTTTCATTACGGAGTGCCTCAACAATTCATGGTGGTGTTTCTCGTCGTCATTCTCGGATTTTGAAGACCGAAGAAGAGTTTCCCTTAAATCTTGTCCATTCTCTTGAAGATTCATGGTTCTAGCTTGATGCCATCCTCTCATAATTGTTTTCGATTGTGAGAATTCTTTTCACCCACCCGGAGCATTTCAGAAGTCTTTTCAGTTTGATTCTCCGGAGCCCATCATCTCAGAATTATTCATTCTCATCTTTCAGATCTCATTCTCCAAATCTTACCGGCGCATCGTTCAAGTATCCTCTAGTCAGCTCATGATCTATACGTTCTCATGTAGCTAAATTCCCTCGAGTATTTCCGCGCGTTCTTTAATTCTTACGATG
Source organism: Triticum aestivum (assembly GCF_018294505.1). Lineage (NCBI taxonomy): Eukaryota > Viridiplantae > Streptophyta > Magnoliopsida > Poales > Poaceae > Triticum > Triticum aestivum. The sequence goes on from NC_057808.1 coordinate 27,354,545, forward strand.
TTTCGTCCTCTTTTCTTCAATTGTTTTCAATTCTCGCGGTGGTTCGTTCAAGATTTCTCTTCCTTCGTCTCATATCAATTTATTCGTTGTTTAAATCCTACCGGCGATTCGTTGAAGACCTTATTCAAATTTACGCTATATCTCTCTTAATCCTTTCTACAAGTATAAGCAGTATGCCAAATCCGTTGCTTGTCATCAATCTAAATTGGTGAAGGATACGCATATTGTAATTCTTATTCTTGTTTCATCGAGTAAAATTCAATTCCTTATTCCGGAGATTCATCAAAATTCTTGATCTCATTTGTTCATCTTTCTTTCCGGAGTTCCAAGTTTTCTCGGTTATATCATTTCAAAGCTTCATCTTATCACTGCAAGGCTTCACCTTGTGTTGTCAACTTCTCTTTCTTTTTATCATCCTTTTATTACCGGAGTTCTTCATGGAGGCTCTTCATGGTGCTTCATCAAGGATCCCTTTCATTCTTCAATTGTTCTTCAAGATTTCTCTCGAAGCTATGATCTGTCAAGCCATACTTCAAAATAAACATGGTGCTCAACACATGTTTTGTTTTGAGGAGTTCAAGCATTCTTCATCTTGCATTCCTAAGTGCAATTCTTTCTACCTTATCTCTTGAGATGGTGTTATGTCATTCTTGAAAATTTCCCTTCGCGATTCAAGTTGTCAAGAATGAGATATTTTAAATCCATCATTTTCTCTTCGTTCAGGAGATGGTCTCAACCTATCAATCCCTCCATTGGAGTTATCTTGGTAAAGATTTCACCTAAAGCTTTCCCTAAGGAATGTTGCTATTATGGTGCTTATCAATGATCCAAGTTTTCTCCTATCCTCTCGGCGAGAGAAGTTTTCATCTCTTCGTTGATCTCAAGCAAGCAATTGTTTTCGTTAGTGGCAGAATTTCACCTCAAGTTTTGAGATGTCTCCATAAGCCCACGAAGATCATATCCTTTCTTTGTTGATTTTTCAACAACTCCGTTCTAACCTTCTTGGAAGGATGCTTCCCAAATTCAATTGTGGTAGAAGTTATCATTTCCTTCTCCGTTCTCTTATTCCGACGATCTATCTTCTATTCGTTTGTCCCGGAGGCATTGTGATGTTCCTCTCTTTGACCCATTGTCTCGTTTTATCAAGACCGTGTTCTTTTCGTGCTTATCCATTTCCAACTGGAGTGGCGTGCCCTCTTTTCAAGTTTTTCCCATTCTGTCAAGTTTTGCCTCCCTTCTCAACCGGAGTGCTGTCTGAAATCTTTCTGACCCATTGTGCCATTCTTTCAATAGTTCCGGAAGCAGTGTGTTATTAATTTCATCGAGTATCCTCTCATCTTGTCAAGATCATGTTCAATTCCTTCCATTTATAGTCGGAGTGCTGCCCAAATTATATCATTCTTATTCCTTCCATATCTTCTGTTAACCGGAGCGGTTTAAATATCTATCTTGTCACTTAACCTCTTGGTTCTCGTCGTATCCCAGGTTCCTCTTATCTAACGGAGTGTTTGCAATCGCGTTCATCTCCATTGTATTCTTCTTTAAATTATTTAACCTCTCAAGGTTCGTGGTTTCACTCGTTTGTCAAAGAAGCAACTTTGTTTTACCTCTTCCTCTTCCGTTTCTCTCCGGTGCCATCCTAGATCTCGGGACGAGATCCTTTTGTAGTGGTGGAGTGTTGTAACGCCCCGAGACCGACGCTCCAGAAGACTTCCATATATTTCGTGTTCGGCGTGTGTTTTATTTGTGTGTTGCATTCATCATCGCATCATTTGCATTGCATCGGCACTTCGTTGCCGTCATGTTTTAAAACTTGCATTCGCTCGTCGTTGCCGTTTCTCCCTTTCCCTTCATCACCTTCCCTCGGATCGCCTTGCCTGCGTTGACCGTTCCAGACCAATCGGGTTTTCGCTTCCCTCTTGACATGACCGCCTAACCCCTCTTTGCGCAGAGCATTGACCCCTCGCCCGTGTCCGAAACTTCCCCGAACCCGAACCGGACTTTTGTTACCGTTGGGTCCGGATCATCCCCAAACATCTATAAAACATCTCTGTTTTCTTATTTGGTCTCCCTAGCCTATTTTTCCGGGACCGTTTGATTAAGATCGAAGGGACCAAATGCCCTTATCCAAAAATCGACTTGCTATATATAGACCCCCTAACCTAACCTAGACAAACCACCTAATTTCTAGGGATCCTACCCTAGCGCCGCCACCATCTACATCGGGATCCTCCCTGATCCAATCCATCCACCCCACCCGGCCGAACCAACCACCTCCTCGTTTTGCATCCCCGATCCAACCACATCTTGCAGACACTCACCAATCCAACTCCACCCTGCCGTAGCGCCACCCGCCGGTTCAGCACGAGCTCCTCCCGAGGCCAGCCGCCGACCGCCGCACCACCAGGCCACTTCCCCGTGCCCAGATGCTCCACCGCCGCCTTGCTCTGTCCTCTCCGTCCTCCCGATGTTTAGCAGCACCAACAACCCCGAGCGTGGCGCCCGTCCTTCTGTCCCCGAGCAAGCCGCAGCTCACCATAGCCAGCAGATGAGTTCCCCGTCGTGCCCTGCTCCCTTCCTTCCCCATCTGCTCTCTCTTTTCTCTCCCTCTCACGCTGCTCTCTGTTGTCTTCACAGCGTCGCCATGGACAGGAGCCCCGCCATGGATCTCCAAGTCTGTGGCTGCGTTGTCCCGGGCCCCCCTCGTCATCGTCCCCGCAACCAAGTCCCGTGCTCCTCTGCATCCAGCAACGACGAGTCAGCCGCAGGACTCGTCGCTGCATCCCCAGCCTCACGCATGGAGCCCCACACCTCTGCTTGTGCGCTCGCCCCGACTCTGCCCACCGAAGCCACCAGGATCCCGCCGCCGGAGCAAGCAGCTACACCTCGCCGCCCCATGCGCTCCGGTGAGCCCTGCCGCCGCTTCCCTCTCCCTTCGCGTCGCGCTCTTTCTCCTTCTCTCACCTCTCTGTCGCTTGTGTCTCTCTGTTCGAGCAGGACCACCCCGCCGCCATGGATGGCTGTGCCCCGCGCCCGAGCTCCGTTGGCCGCCGCCGTTGCCCGGAACCGAGGCCGGACGACTCGATCCGCCCGTTCCGCCCGGTTCCCGCCGACCCCGTCGCCAGGGCCCCCTGCGTCGTCTTCTCCATTGCCATGCTCCTGCTGCTGCTTCTGTTTCTTCAGAAACGAGAGCAGCATCCGGCACGCCCGGTTCAGCTCCCGAGCGCTTAGAACCGCGCCTTCCAGGCCCAGCGTCGGCCCCTTCGCGGGCCTGCCTTGGCTCCTCACCGACTGGGCCTAGCCCATGGTGAGCAACCAGCAGCTCCCCTCCAGCCCAGTTTGCCTCAGATCTGGCCCGTGATGTTTTTTTTCCCTGCCAGGACGTTTTTTTCTAATTTCCGAAAACTGTTGTTTTTCAAAAAACCTCTAGTGTTCATGCATCTAATAGTTAATTAATCATGCATCATATGTAAATAATTTATATATATGAAAAGTGCTTAGAAATTCATCTAGTTTCATAATATCCAACCTTCATCCATGGTTAAAAATGTTTAAGTTGATGTTTACATTTATTTTGCATAAATGCCATGCTAAATGATTTATTTCATAACTAAATAACCGTAGCTCAAAATTTAATAAACTTGTTATGTAAATGGGGTAGAAAAATGCATAGTTTAACATGGTGCACTTATTTTGCTGTTTAACAACATTAAAATATGTTTAGGGCAGAACAGTACCAAATTCCAAAATATGCATATGAGGATTTTCCGGAATTGTTGTTTGTTGTTCCGGCCTCATTTAAACTTGCCTAGATAGGTAGTTTTCATATGCTTCACCCTTGCCATGTTTAATAACATTTAATATTGTTGGGTACATAAACGAGAGAGAACTAAATAATTGAATGTGGTGTTTCGTCAATATGCAACTCGTTGCATATTGAGCTCCACTTAATTTGTAGTGTTGTTTGTTGCACTTTGCCATGCCATGCCTCATTAAATCGGACATGCATCATACTTGATTGTGCATCATGCCATGTTTATGTGATGGTTGTTTACTATGTTGTTTGCTTCTTTCCGGGTTGCTTCTCTCGTTAGCTTCGGTTTCGTTCCGGAGTTGTGAGGATTCGTTCGACTACGTCCGTTTGTCTTCTTCATGGACTCGTTCTTCTTCCTTGCGGGATCTCAGGCAAGATGACCATACCCTCGAAATCACTTCTATCTTTGCTTGCTAGTTGTTCGCTCTATTGCTATGCTGCGCTACCTACCACTTGCTATATCATGCCTCCCATATTGCCATGTCAAGCCTCTAACCCACCTTTCCTAGCAAACCGTTGTTTGGCTATGTTACCGCTTTTGCTCAGCCCCTCTTATAGCGTTGTTAGTTGCAGGTGAAGTTGAAGATTGCTCCATGTTGGAACATGATTATGTTGGGATATCACAATATCTCTTATTTAATTAATGCATCTATATACTTGGTAAAGGGTGGAAGGCTCGGCCTTATGCCTGGTGTTTTGTTCCACTCTTGCCGCCCTAGTTTCCGTCATACCGGTGTTATGTTCCTTGATTTTGCGTTCCTTACGCGGTTGGGTGATTTATGGGACCCCCTTGACAGTTCGCTTTGAATAAAACTCCTCCAGCAAGGCCCAACCTTGGTTTTAACATTTGCCACCTAAGCCTTTTTCCCTTGGGTTCTGCAGACTCAAGGGTCATCTTTATTTTAACCCCCCAGGCCAGTGCTCCTTCGAGTGTTGGTCCAAACTAGAGCACCGTGCGGGACCACCCTTGGGAAACTTGGGTACGTCGGTTACCTGTACGCTTAGCTTATCCGGTGTGCCCTGAGAACGAGATATGTGCAGCTCCTATCGGGATTTGTCGGCATAGCGGGTGGTCTTGCTGGTCTTGTTTTACCATTGTCGAAATGTCTTGTAAACAGGGATTCCGAGACTGATCAGGTCTTCCTAGGAGAAGGAATATCCTTCGTTGACCGTGAGAGCTTATAATGTGCTAAGTTGGGACACCCCTGCAGGGTATTATCTTTCGAAAGCCGTGCCCGCGGTTATGAGGCAGATGGGAATTTGTTAACGTCCGGTTGTAGAGTACTTGACACTTGACTTAATTAAAATACATCAACCGCGTGTGTAGCCGTGATGGTCTCTTTTCGGCGGAGTCCGGGAAGTGAACACGGTTTTGGGTTATGTTTGACGTAAGTAGGAGTTCAGGATCACTTCTTGATCATTACTAGTTGACGACCGTTCCGTTGCTCCTCTTCTCGCTCTTATTTGCGTATGTTAGCCACCATATATGCTAGTGCTTGCTGCAGCTCCACCTCACTACCCTTTCCTTTCCATAAGCTTAAATAGTCTTGATCTCGCGGGTGTGAGATTGCTGAGTCCTCGTGACTCACCAGATACTTTCCAAAACAGTTGCAGGTGCCGATGATACCAGTGCAGGTGACGCAACTGAGCTCAAGTGGGAGCTCGATGAAGATCTTGGTTCGTTGTACTATGTTTCGTTTCCTGTTGATCAGTAGTGGAGCCCAGTTGGGACGATCGGGATCTAGCATTTGGGGTTGTCTTCTTTTCTTTGGTTCCGTAGTCGGACCTATGTGTGTATCTGATTGATGTATGATTTATTTATGTATTGTGTGATGTGGCGATTGTAAGCCAACTCTCTTTATCCCATTCTTGTTCATTACATGAGATTGTGTGAAGATGACCCTTCTTGCGACAAAACCTACAATGCGGTTATGCCTCTAAGTCGTGCCTCGACACGTGGGAGATATAGCCGCATCGTGGGTGTTACAGTTTCTCCGGGGCTCCCTCGAAGCCGATGCAGGATGCTCGAGTCGTTGCTAGCTTTGGAATCCTGGCCGGGAAACCCGAGAAAGTGGATATGGCCTTCACACGAGCCCACGGAGTGGCCCGATTACTGGTGAGCCTTCTGGATATTGAGTTTGTGCCTGATGTGGTTAAGTGGACTTATAGGGCCAGATTTTTGATCTTGAGATTGAGTTTGAGGATGCTGATCTCTTCGCTGAGGCCATTAATGGACCTGATATTGACATGCACGAGGGTGATGACGACCAGGGTGCTAAGGAGGCACCCGTGGGCGAGGCTGGACGCGAGGTGACTAACGGGTCGGCGCCCGTTCCTCAGACGCCCGGAAACGGGGCGGTACCATCTTCTACGGTGCCTATGAACACCTTGAGATTTGGGTCTTTTCAGCCAGCTTCCGCTCCTTCCCGACTCTGGAGTGAGAGGCTGGGGTCCGACGATGTGTGGGAGCGCGCGCCGCCTGCACTGGATTTTGATGTTGATGAGAGTCACGTGCTTGGGGAACCGGAGGTGATTATTCTGGTATTGGGCAGGCGGCCCCTCTTTCTCCTTCTCTGATAGTTGACGTACCTCAGGTGACGGAGTCGATGATGGCAACGGTGACTGGGGGAGGGAGTCCAAGGTAGATGGCTTCGGTTCTTTCCTCTCCCCGGACGCCGACGGAGCTAGTGTTGACGGCTGCGCCTAGAGGAGGGGGCTCGGGCCAGGTGGCTTCGGCCCCTTCTTCTCCTCGAGCGGCAATGTCGGTGCTGAGGGGAGGGAGCTTGGGGCAGGCGGCCTCGGTTTCCTTCTCTCCCCTTGCGGTGCCGGGGTACCTAGGGGGTGGGGCCCGGGGCAGGTGGCCTCGGCTCCCACTTCTCCTCTTGCGGCGACGATGCCGCACCTGGCGACGAGGATTAGGGGAGGGAGTCCGGACCAGGTGGTTTCCGCTCCCACCTCTCCTCTCGCGGCGACAGCAGTGCCAAGTGGAGGGAGCCTAGGGCAGGTGGCCTCGGCTTCCTCTCCTCCTCTCGCGGCGACGGCGGTGCTGAGTGGAGGGAGTATGGGGCAGGTGGCCTCGGCTTCCTCTTCTCCTATCGCGGCGACGGCGGTACCGCGGGGAGGGGGCCCGGGACAGGTGGCCTCGGCCCCTTCTTCTCCTCTTGCGGCGACGGAGCCACTGCTGGTGTCCAGGCCTAGGGGAGGGAGTCCGGGACGGATGGCCTCGACTCCCCTCTCTTCTCCGGCGGCTAGGAATGCCGCGCCTCCGGCGGCTAGGGAGTATGCCTATGTTTCTCTTGTCGTTCTTCGAAGTCCCAGTTGGAGTAAGGAAAAGACTGGACTTTTATCGATCTCGCTTCTTTTGGCAGAGCGATGAACTCAAAAGAAAATACAGACTCGCCAAGTGGGATATTATATGTCGACCGAAGGACCAAGGGGGTCTTGGCATTGAGAACCTTGAGGTCAAGAACAGATGTCTTCTCAGCAAGTGGCTGTCGAAGTTATCAGTCGAGACTGATGCCACTTGGGCGCAAATTCTCCATAGCAAGTATCTTCACTCCAAAACTTTGTCCCAGGTGATTGCGAGGCCGACTGACTCACCTTTTTGGAAAGGTCTTATGAGAGTCAAAGTAGCCTTCTTTAATAGGATAAATTTTATTATGGCAACGGTGCTAGCACACGATTCTGGGAGGATACTTGGCTAGGAGAGACCCCCTTGCGATTCAATATCCATCTCAGTATGGTATTGTTCAACGACGTGATGTCTTTGTTGCAACGGTACTTCAATCCATTCCCCTTAATATTCAGTTTAGGAGAACGCTAGTCGGCAATCATTGGGAACAGTGGCTTCATCTAGTGAGCAGACTGATGGAGGTTCAATTGTCTCAACAGCCCGATAAATTACGCTGGAAGCTTACTAGGTCTGGAGAGTTTACAGTTAAATCAATGTATATTGATGTTATCAATTCAAGCTCTATTCCCAGATCCAAACATGTTTGGAATGTCAAAGTGTCTTTGAAAATTAAAGTGTTTATGTGGTTTGTACATAAACAAGTAATATTAACCAAAGACAACTTGGCAAAGCGTAATTGGACATGACCTACTAGGTGTAGTTTCTGTGATCGGGATGAAACTATCAAACACATTTTTCTTGATTGCCCGTTGGCCAAAGTTTTATAGCGTACGGTCCACATTGCATTTAATATTACTCCTCCGAGTTCTGTCAGCACGTTATTTGGAACGCGGCTTAACGGGATAGAGTCCGAACTAGCGAGACATATTGGAGTAGGAGTATGAGCTTAATTGTGGGCAGTATGGAACTGCAGAAATGATTTGGTTTTTAACAGAACAACAAATATTCATTTTTTGCAGGTTATCTTCCGATCCACTGCGTTGATCCGTATGTGGTCGCTACTCACACTGGTAGAAAAAAGGCCTTTAGTCTCGGTTCGCAAAGGCCTTTAGTCCCGGCTGTGCAACCGGGACTAAATATGCGCGACTAAAGAACCCCCCCCCCTTTAGTCGCGCCTCTTACGAACCGCGACTAAAGGCTTTAGTCCCGGTTCTTGTGGCTGACCGGGACTAAAGGCCCGTCCATTAGTCCCGTTTCTCGTGGCTAACCGGGACTAAAGGCCTCCTCAGCAGGTTTTTTGCGAATTTTTTTATTTTTTTTATTTTCAAATTTCTGAATTATTTTAACCTCTAATCTCTAATCACCACCCCTCATCACTGCTCAATTTATCCTCTAATCTCTAATCACCCCTCATCATTCCAAATCATCTAACTTCCCGGACGGTCACCCATCCTCTCACTACTCCAGCCTGAGCACGCTTAACTTCCGGGTTCTATTCTCCCTCGTTTCCAAGTCTGCACTTGTTGTTTTCCTGACAATAGTAGGATGTCAATTCTATTAACCCTCAGGAATTTAGCTTGAGCATGAAGTGACACATTTCACTGTTTGAGTTTGAAGCTATTGTTTTAAAAAACAATAATTATTTAGTAACACTAATATTTCTGGAATAATTAGTTTGACCACAGTTTGACCACAGTTTGACCAGATTTGACCAAAATTTAAAAAAAATGAAATAATTATTTAGTAACACTAATATTCTAGAATAATTAGTTTGACCATTGTTTGACCATAGTTTGACCACAATTTGAATTTTTTTGAATTTTTTTGCCTCTCCAGATCTTAAAAGCCCCGTATCTTTTTTTCTGTTAGGTTTTTGAGGATTTTGAAAATGTTTAACGGGGTCCCCCCGGTTAAATTCGAATGTAACTTTTCGAGTAGATGATTTTTCATATAAAAAACTTTTTCATCCGAGTTCGTATGCAAAAGTTATGCCCATTTTAAGAATTTCCAGAGAGATTTTGCAAATAAAGTCGAAATTCATATTTGTTAATTTTCCCAACAACTAGACCACATATCACATGGGAAACTTATTTTATTTTATTTTTTTGACATTTCCATCATTTTCTTTTGTTTTTTCTAAAACTGAAAAGGCGATCGGGGGGTAGAGTTTGAAAATGAGGCCTCAAATCCCTTTAGTCGCGGTTGGCCAGACCAACCGGGACTAAAGGTCTAACCTTTAGTCCCGGTTGGTCTAGCCAACCGCGACTAAAGGTTCGGGCCATTAGTCGCGGTTGGCCAGACCAACCGGGACTAAAGGTCTAACCTTTAGTCCCGGTTGGCCTGGCCAACCGCGACTAAAAGCCTTCGGGCCAGCATGAGGACCTTTAGTCCCGGTTGGCCAGGCCAACCGGGACTAAAGCCCCTCCCGTCCGCCAGCGCGCGCTGGGCCCAGATAGTTGGTCGCAGGCCTCCTCCCGAACCGCGACTAAAGACCCCTTTAGTCGCGGTTCGATTATTTTGGGGACTAATGGGGGCGTATGGAAGCCTCTTTTTCTACTAGTGTCACTCCGACGGAGGCCAGGGAGCGTTTGGTTACTACTCCCTCCGTCTCAAAATTCTTGTCTTAGATTTGTCTAAATACGGATGTATCAAGTCACATTTTAGTATTAGATACATCCATATCTAGACAAATCTAAGACAAGAATTTTGGGACGGAGGGAGTAGATCTATCCGCTGGGAGATGGTAGCACGGGATATATTCAACCGGTTTGGATGGAGGTCATGTAATAGGATAGGCAATTAGTTTACCTATCTCTCTTATGCCAGCCGGTTGTGGCTTTTTGTGGCTAGTTTGTTTCTAGCTTTTTGGCTCTTTGTGAGCATTCCTCTTTTTTTACTTTTGAGACTTTAAGACCTTGTTGAACCTTGTTTTCTTATTTATTAAATGTGGCCGTATGCATCATTCTGATGCAGAGGCCGGGGAGTCCCCTTTTTGGAAAAAAAATGCAGAACTTACTTTAACTTGTCTTTTCTCTCTGAGAGTTGAAATCTTCCATAACCACTCCATAGCAGTTGCCCTAAAGCATATGTCCCAAATTCAGGATTAGGAATGCCATACTCTGCTAGATCAATGACTTCTTCTCCCCCATAATGAAAAATCATCAGAAATCTTTCATTTCTTAGAGACGCGTTGATCTCACTTCCGATGCGTGGTATCTCTAGTCTAGAGCCGATCTTTATCCCTCTAAAATCATCATCCTCATCCTCCTTATCAAACATGGGCAGTAAATGGCCAAGATTTAACTCCTCCACGATTGCCCTCTGCAAGGATCTTCTACTTTTCCATAGAGAGCAGTCTACATGGATAATTTTGCCAAAATGCTTTCTTGTGTCAGGATCACTTCTTCTCGATTTCAGGAGTTTGGCTGTGCCTTAAGAACAGCAGAGGCTCCTACACCTTCACTGTACCAGCCAGCCAAGAAGAATGATTTAGCTGCCTGATTATCATATGACTCTGAGAGATGATCAATCAGCTTTCTGGGGGCATCCTCAAAACCGTGTATCAGCTGTAGTAATGAGAAGTTGTTAGATATGACTTTGTGGTACATATATGGGTAAGATAGTTTCAATAGCTACAACTTTTGACTTGACTAAACGCGGACGATGAATGATGCAATATCAATGTATAAGGCCAGTCAAGTAAAGCATCCGATCCGGAAGTTTAAATATAGGACCAACGAAAATAACCTATAAGTACACAAGATACCTTTTTCATTAGATAATAAGCACAAATGACTAGTTTGTGGACCCTAGTTTCGTATCCGTTGAAGTATAAGTGCATTGCCTGTGTTTCCCCATGAGCTTGAGCTTTTGGGTGATCTGGCAGGTGCACACAATCAATAATATATCGTGGGTTGCTAGAGTGTGTGTTCTGTGTAGTTTGGAAAGAAAAAAAAAACAAATATAGTAGGAGGTAGCAGATTATGAATCAGTTCTATTCAGTTTTGAACAACAAGCACTAGTATGTTGTAAAACAACAACTCCTGTGTTGACACGAGGGTAGGATGAAGAGAGGTACTAACCAGATGTATTGGGTAATCGTCCATTTTGACCTTGATATCCAAAGAAACCATGTGTAGTAACTTGTATCACCATTCACCACCACCACCACCAGCAGCAGCAGCAGCATCAGAAGAAGAAGGAAACCATGAGGGTTGGGCATATATATCTAACCCACCGCTCCCTCCATGCAGAAGTTTCTCTGATCTCACAACGCAAAAACAAAACAGAATGGAAGCATCTTCATTATATTAGCATGTCTACAGATGCATTTGCATAGCAATATGTCGGATGAGGAGATGTGGTGTCACCTGATCCCCTTGCTCGAAATCGAAGATAATTTCACTCACGCCGGGGCCGGTAGCAAAGCAGAGAATGCTAAGGCAGATAGAAAGACAGACGGTGTGTAATGAGCAATGGTGCTCTGCTGCTGAGAGCTTCGTATGGAGTACATTGCTTTGCTTTCTCTCCCCAAAGCATGGCTAATGATGGTTCCTTGCTTGCACATTGCCGATGCACTTTGTCAGCTTTTTCTTTCTCATTCTTCTTTGATTCTTCTTTTGCTTTGTGTGGTACAGATAGATGCAAAAAGACTGGTGGTAGTAACTTGTAACATACTATTGTTCTGCTTCCTTCTAGACGGTGGCAAATCCGTGCTCAGTGGATTTTTTGCCAGAAAAATGCTGTGCATGTTAGCTAAACTTGCCATCCTCGTCAGGGGCGGAGCCAGGATGAAATACGAGAGGGGGCGAAGATGTAAACCTTTTTTTTTCAGAGACATCTATACTTACTAATGGCTAGATCATTTAGAAAACCAACCACACAAGTATACATATAGTGTGTACGAAGCAAAGTTATATATTTCCTCATAAGATAATGCCATCACACTTATTTTTCTTTTTGGCGGGGTAATGCCATCACTCTTATAATTATGAAAAGTTCATTGCCAAAGTAAAAGTAAAGTAACCACTTAAGGCAGTATCAATATATTTTCCCTTTTTGGGGTACGTCCCTGGTTTAAATATAGAGACAATGTTTGATAGATAAAAAAAAAGCTTGATCACATTGCTTCCGCACATTACCTCCTTCCATTTCATCCCACGTCAATATTTCACGGGGAAGCGCTTAACTATCACTTCATTAGGAGTATTATCTAAAATTTCATCTTCTACCAAGCAAATAAGGACCCATGTCAAACTGCATAGAACCATCACTTTCGTGTCACAACTAGCGGAAAATCACTGCTTTATAAAACGTGACACTTTGCACCGAAGCGAAAATTTGACAGTGACAAAAAACACTGAACAAAAATTTGATCGTGTTTTGACATGGCAAATCACCCACGTGTGAAAACAGGCGACGACGCGGCGGAAACGTCCGTTAACTACGTCGTCTAAGGGTTCACCGCCGTTTCAATGCAGACGCCGCGTCCCGCAAAACCAACTCCAGCCGCCGCGCCGCGTTGAAGCAGGCCGACCGCCCCTCCGCCTGGCCCGGGAGCGATTATTTAAGCTGTGCTCCGGCGCCGTCTAGAACCGCATCATCCTGAGCGTCCTCCTCCCCCTTGCCGAGCCGTTCCTCCTCTCCTCCCCCTTCCTCCTCTCCGAGCCCAGCAGGGATGCCGAAGTCCTGGTTCTCTACGCCAGCCGGCGGCCACGGTGGCAGTTCATCATTAGGCAGATCATGGCGTCGTCGCCCTCACTCACCTGGACCATCTGCATCCACGGCGTCGGGCTCCTCCGGCAAGGAGGAGATAGTCATCTCCTCCGGCGATGAGGAGGACCAGCCGCAGCAGCGGCCCTGTCTCCTCTCGGAGGCGGCTCTGACGGACGTATAATTCGTCCGTCGGATGAAGATCATGACGGAGCATTCACTCCGTCAGATGGGTCCGGCTCCACCGTCGCCGGCGCGCGTGAAGGAGGATCCGCCGTCGCCGGCGCGCGTGAAGGAGGAGCCACCGTCCCCGCCGCGGGTCTGCGTTAAGCGGGAGCCCGCATCCCCACTCCGGCAAGTGAAGGACGAGTTGGTGTCCCCGCCACACAACCGCGACCTCCATATCGGGGGCCGCGTGAAGCAGGAGCCGGCATCCCCCCAAGGCATCCTCCGCGTGAAGGACGAGCCGACATCGGCCCCGCCGCACAGTCGCTAGGCGCGGATCGATGGGCCCTCGTCGTCCCCACGATGGCACCGCCGGCCGGAAGACGAAGTAGGAGCTGCCGCCCGTGATCGCCAAGGCGCGTGGCCGCATCCTTCACTACCTCGGTGGTGGTGGTTTCAGCGGTGTCTCCGGCTCTCGGGCCATGGTATCCGAGGGCGAGCGCGTGGCGCGACAGCAGGCGAGGTACGACCGACGCAGTATGCCGGTCGCCGTTTCGTGTTTGCCAAGAAGGATGTGGTGCCGGAATGGGTCTGCAACGACCCGGACCTCAACGCGGCGTGGGCGCTAGACCGCTCCGTCTCCACCGCCGAGACAGTCACCAGGTGCTGCCGCCTTGACGGCGAGCTCACCAAGACCGGCGAGGAGCGGTTGCTTAGAGACTGCTCCGCTAACTCCGCCAGGGGCAAAGCCGCCGCCAGGGCGCCACCAGCACCTTCAACAGTGGCCAGGGCGGCACTTCGCACCGCGCAGCAGGAGGTGGAGCGGCTCCTCCGCGAGCGTCAGGCAACCGCTGGATAGGGTTGCCGCGGACCTCCGCCATCCTTGCGTCGCTGGAGGGATGACGACGGCATGGACGCCGATGGCGGTGCGGCAGGACAGGGTGGCCACGCTTACGAGGTGGTCGTCTGATATAGGGTTTAGTGTTTTTTAATAGATTTTAGTAAAATGGTCGGAATATCGTCCGCTTTATGTAAATTATATTAGATCTTGAATGAAATCCGTCTGGTTTGACTGAATTTCATCTGGTTTGTTCAAATGGATTTTGCAATGTATGTGGCTAAGGTTGGATGATGTTCTTCCGCATCCATGTCCGCAGACTGCCCCCCTCCCCCATTGTCCGCGAACGGATGCGGGAGGACATTTGCGGGTTGCCGTTGGAGATGCCCTAACTATCTATATTCCTTATACATGAGCTTGAAATATATTAGAGGAAAAGAGGAGTGGGGCAAATACTTCGGGCTGAGTAGGGGCAACGCAGTACATGCCAAGCCTAGTATAAAAGGGCCGAAAGCTCACAAAGGCAGATTCACCCCTAATCCTCGCATCACCAAAAATGCCATAAAAACGTTAGATTTGAGTAAGTGCCACGTGTGTGGCACGAAGCAATTCCGCTCTGACGTTTTTTCATGGCAATTTTATTTACCCGAGGGTGGCAACTTTAGTTAAGTTTAGTTTTTAATTTTTTAATGGCAATTTTAGTTATAAAAACGCGACGGTGTTACTTCGTGCCACATGTGTGGTAGTTATCATTTTGGGCAGATTTGTGATGATCAAATCCGGAATGTTCGAGATTTATCATTTCTGTTTATCAATGCATCGAGACTTATTTCTTTGGTTACAAAAACTAAGATATGGATCGAAATCATTTATGCAGTAATTTGAAATAGTAATCGTTAATAGGGATAGAAGTAGAAGTACACTACAAATCATACTATTTTGACAAGTGAAAAATAAAAACCAGCAGAACTGTTCTCCGACCCCCAAATCTCCAGCCCGCCCCTCCCGTTCCAGGCTCTCGCCGCCGCCGCCGCCGCCATCTCCAGGCTCCCGCCGCCGCAGGGTAGACAGCGCGAAGGCTTCAGATGGCTCCCGCATCACCACCGCCTCCCTTCGCCGGCCAGGAGCGTGGACGGGTCAAATCGCCGCCGCTGGACACGCCGCTCGTGGGACGCGCCGGCGGCGCTCCGCGGCAGGGCTCCTCCTCCCCAAGGCCCAGCCATACTTCTCGCGTCGGCAGCCTCCGGTGAGTTCCTCTTCCTTTCTCCCCTCACCCTCACGTATTTAATAGTAATTTTCACCTAAGCGGCTAGGTCTTTCTTTCTCGCAGTTCACTGAAGAATACAGCACCGACAGAGGCTACGGTGGGCACACCGCCGGAGCTACCGGAGGAACTCCTGATGACCGTCTTCGGCACCCTTGAGATCCCTGACCTTGTACGCGCTGCTTCCGTCTGTGCCTCGTGGCACTCCGCCTACACCGCCCTGCGCAGCCTCGGCAAGCACAAGCAGGCCCAGACGCCGTGCCTGCTCTACACCTCTGAATCTGCTGGTGACAATGTTGCGTGCCTCTACAGCCTCGTGGAGAAGAGGGTTTACAGGTTGACCCTGCCGGAGCCACCTCTCCGCCGCCGGTTTCTGATTGGGTCCTCGCTCGGCTTCGTGATCACCGTCGATGATATATCTGAAATGCACCTCGTCAATCCCATCACTGGTCAACAGATTGCTCTCCCTTCGGTGACCACCATGGAGTACGTGAAGCCCATCTTTGATGACTTGGGTGCTGTCCAAGAGTACGAATACCCAAGTCGTTTTGCAGGACGAGCTTTCTTCGCGCCATCGATCGTCGCTCGCTGTAACCTGCGAGAACAACTCCAGATCAAGGCGTTTGTGTTTCATGATACATCCACAGGAAGCTACATCGTGTCGCTCATCCACGAGCCATTCAATCACCTCTCGTTTGCAAGAGTAGGGGATGATAAGTGGACCTTGCTGCCACCACACCATCACTATCAGGACTGCACCTACAAGGATGGGTTGTTGTACGCAGTGGATATAAAGGGAGAAATCCATGCCTTCGATCTTAGTGGTCCTGATGTTACAATGAAGATTATTAGGGGGGTTGACGTGGATTTTTATCCCGATGCCATATACATTGTTGAGGCCCCATGGGGTGGTCTGCTGCTCGTTTCAAGATTTAAAGAGTTTGAGCATCCTGCTGAAGATGGTGACCCTGAAATATATGTTCCACATACTACGGAAATCAAATTACACAGAGTTGATGGCACAGAGAGGCTTGTGGAAATCGATTGCTTGCCTGACCATGTGCTGTTTCTTGGGCACAACGATCCACTTTGTCTGAGTGCCAAAGATTACCCTGCTCTCAAGGGAAATCATGCCTACTTTACTGACGATGATGAGTACAATAAAAACCGTAAGAGTAGTCCTCGTGATATTGGAGTAGTTGGCTTGGGCAATAATAGCGAGGTGGACCTTGTGTCTCCTCTGCTTTGGTCCAACTGGCCTTCTCCAGTGTGGCTTACACCCAGCCTTACGGTGATGAAACTGCCATCGAATGACCGTTGGCTCAGTGAATGGGATCATGTACTCTCCAGACCATCACCGACTGAGGCTACGCTAGGCACTACACTCCTGGAGCTACCAGAGGACATCATGATGCGTGTCTTTGCCACCCTTGAGATCCCTGACCTCGTACGTGCTGGTGCTGTCTGCACCTTTTGGCGCTCTGCCTACACCGCCCTGCGCAAACTTGGCACACACAAGCAGCCCCAGACGCCGTGCCTGCTCTACTGCTCTGAATCTTCCAGCGAGAATGTTGCCTGTCTCTACAGCCTTGTGGAGAAGAGGGTTTACAGGCTAACTCTCCTGGAGCCGCCTCTCCACAGTAGGTTTCTGATTGGGTCCTCTCTTGGCTTGCTGGTCACCGTCGACGAGAGATCTGAAATGCACCTTGTCAATCCGATCACTGGTCAACAGATTGCTCTCCCTTCAGTGACCACGATGCAGCACGTGAAGCCCATCTGTGATGACTCGGGTGCAGTCCACAAGTATGCATACTCATGGCACACGGCAAAGCAAGTTATCTGCCCTCCAAAGATAATTGCTCCAGCTGCCCTGCGGGAAGTCTTCCACCAGAAGGCTCTTTTGTTTTATGATACACCCACAGGGAGCTACGTAGTGGTGCTCATCCACATGCCGTTTGGTCAGCTATCCTTTGCAAGGGTAGGGGACGATAAGTGGACCTGGCTGCCACCTCACACTGATTATTTTGACTGCACCTACAAGGATGGGCTACTGTATGCAGTGACTCTAATGGGAGAAATCCACACCTTTGATCTTAGTGGGCCTGCTGTTACAATGAACATTATCATGGGTGTGGATGATGACGATTTAGAGATTCAGGGAGCATACATTCTTCAAGCTCCATGGGGTGGTTTGCTGCTTATTTGGAGATTGAAAGTGTATAGTGGTAATCCTGATGATACTTCATCACTTACACTGCACACCATGGGAATTAAAATACATGAGGTTGATGTTGCTGCCAAGAAGCTTGTGGAAATTGATTGCCTGCACGACCATGCGCTGTTTCTTGGTCATAACCAGTCACTCTGTCTCAGCACTAAAGAATGCCCTGCTCTCAAGGAAAATCGTGTCTACTTCACTGACGATAATGAGTACATAACTGGGCAAAAGGGTAATCGTCGCGATATAGGACTACTTCGCTTGGAGAATAATAGCTGGGAAAGCCTTGTGTTTCCTCAGCTTTGGTCCAACTGGCCTGCTCCTGTGTGGATTACACCCAATCTTACAATGATGAAACTGTTGTTAAATAAGTAGGCCGGCTTCAAGAAGGCTTAATAAGATGCTCGCCTAGGTGCATGTAGGCGAGCTGGAGGGCCGATTGCATTGCTTAGGACTATGAGCAGGAGTAGGAAGAGGCTGGTTTCGACAACACAATTACAAATTCTGGCATCAAATGACTGATGATTCAGGAGGTCGCGTGATGTATCGTGCTGTCAAGTTATCATTTATCAAGTGTTTAAGCTTCATGGACGTGTTTGTTGTATCGCGTGTGGGACTCTGCAAATTTATCATGCCTTGTGACTGATGTGTGTGTGTGTGGTTGTGTCTTTTTATGACTCCTGGGAGAAGTCAGAGAAATAAGAACTTTGCTATGCTTGTTTTGTGGTGATTTGTCAGTTGTGAACTTGTGATGGTCACTAGAACATTTGCAAGCTGCTGTTTTGGACCCGCGGTGTTGTTGTTTGGAGCTGATGAGCAGCTGCTCCTATGAGATGGATCTGTTCCAACTCTTCCCCTTTGTTAGTGTTCATTCGTTCAGTTAACTGACTTGCCATCTCCGATCTCTGTGATTGCTTGCTGTTGTATGCAAGACAGTTAAAAAGCAAGAAAAGGATTTAATTATTCTAGGGCAAGCATGAATGTAAATTGCTGCTGTTTTCAGTTACATTGAGGGATATATGTTTATTATATGTACCACTGTTCTTTTGTACTGTACTCCCTCCGTTCCTTGATATAGGGTGTATAGTTTTCTAGCACGAATATTAACGCACGGGCTGGGAGAGGAGATTTCGTTGGTTTTGGACGTAAAAGCCCCTGGTGGAAACACGTGAGACTAGAGAGAAAAATAGGAAAATCATGATCCTCTCTATCCCAGGCAGTTTACTTCCTTATTTAGAATAACAAAATCCCACAATATCCTCTCTGACTTTATTCTCCCCTGATCGCTACCTCTCCCTCGTCCCCGCGCATTTTCCCGCGAGCGACATGGCGCGCGCAGCTTCTTTACTCTCTCCCGCGCTGCATAAAGGCAAAAGCCTCGGCCAAATTCAAAATTTCTGAAGTCTGTTCATGGAAAAATTTCAGCACTGGAGGGAATGACAATGGCGCCACTATGTAAAAAATTTCGTTTTCAAATTGAAGAAGATGGGGCTATAAATCCTCCCCTCCCCTCCCCACCTCGCCATCTCATCATTCTCTCTCCCGATCGCCTTCCCTATCCCCCACTTGCCATCTCTCTCTCCTGCTCGTCATCTCCAATGGCTGCTCGCCGCTACGAGTGGATCAACTGGTATGGCCTTGGCAACGAGGCGGAGGAGGATGCGGCCGATTTGAACTACGACTACGAGTGGGTCGTACCCGACCAAGGTATGTCCAGTTTGGTTCATTCATTCTTGCATACGTTCTGTCCATCCCTAGCTGATTGTGTTGTGGTGTCATCATAGATGAAGACGTGGCAGAGAGTTCCCACCGGCGTCGGGGAGGAAGGCTTGGCCTGGCAGGTGGAGTAAGGGGTCGGGACGTGGGACTTGGACGAGGAGGCGCTAGCGGATCAGGACTTGGTCAGCGTGTACGTTCAGTCGTGAACCAAGCAATGGTGGGGGGAAATGGTGAGGGAGGCGGCAGGGAGGATGACGGGCATGCACGCGGCAGCGGCGACCATGCACGCGGTGGACGCCGGCTTGGACTTGCGGGGTCAAGGCGTGGCCCTAATCCGGTGACAAGGTGGCCTGTTGATCGTCCAACTGTAGGTACGTAATTTTTAATATGTCCGCGGACGTGTACTTCATTTTCACAAACTCCCTAATTTTTAATCCCGCGTCCGAATCGCTTCCATGCTCTTCATCGTCACTACATTTATTCTCGGAGCTACTCGGTGAAGATTCGTTTGACAGCGGCTCGAACAAAACTCGAGTCTCGCCGCAGCCGGAACATACATACGCACCCATGTTTGTCAGCCAAGTAATTTCTGGGACCTTCATTGTTCCAGCAACTTGATGACACTTGAAACATGGCATGGCCGCCGGCTTCATCTCATCTTTCCCCAATGGCTTCACCTTCTCCCCATCCATGGGAACGCAGTCCGCTGGCTTGGTATCCTCCTCGTCCAGAAGGGAAGTCGCCGGGTGCATGGGACGCAAGGTGGACGGTTTCATGGAGGTCGCCGGCTGCATGGGATGCGAGGTGGCCGAAGGATAGGAGTTAGTGTGGTGCTGATTCTCCATGTGAACGAGCAAAGAGAGGCGGCCAGATTGGTTCACACGAGCGAATGAATAAAAGGACAGTAGTACGATGTAATCTTCTCTTTCCAAACAAACCTACAGCACATCATGCATATACGAGATGGGGATTTGCCATCTTTTTTTCTAGGAAGGTCATGCGTGGGCTGTAGCTTATGGAGGGGTAAAAGTGTCAACTAAAGGGATACACCTTATAATATGAACTTTTTCACAAAAAACTATACACCCTATATCAAGGAATGGAGGGAGTATTTCCTATGACAGGTTCTCATCAATTTCGTCTGATAACTCCATGTAGAAGTTATAAGAAAGCATAGTTTCATATGTGAACTGAGTAACTGGGAATTTTATTATTCTTTGGCCTGATTATTATATTTTGTCGAGAGGCATACTCATTGATTCGTTCTGGACATCGTTTTGATAATGCAGGTAGAAGATGTCCGTGCAAAGAATGGCAAGCTGAGAACAAGACGACGACCAGGGCAAGAAAATTGATACAAACTGCTCTGGTACCCCTGTCTTTCTCTTCGTATGTGATGTACAAATCGTCGTGCTCTTGTTAGCATGGTGGAAGCAGGATCTCCGAGAGGACCTTTCTGTTGGTGTGCAGGTTGTTATGCTTACTGCATCAAATAACAAGTTATTTTTCTTTATGAGTAGGTACTTAGGCTTCTTGTCGCGGATCACCTGTGGCAGTGACGTCCTCCTTGAGTGAGCACAAGTTGCGCCGAAGCCGCTATTTCTTGGCTGCAAATCATGCTTATGATACAAAGACTTGTGTTTCAAATTGTTTCAGTCTATATACCTTTTCAAATAGAATGAAATTCCAGACATGCCTTTTTATCTACACAACTAAGTTTCCTCTTATTTTCTTTTTCACCAGCTCATTTCAGATATCAAGGTAAGGAGTTTTATAAGGTAGCATAGGTATTTGGCTACCCCACTCCAGAGTAGCATATGAATGATTTGTTTCAATTTTTACATGAGAAATCTTTTGTCAGTGATGGAAAATGAGTTATTGCTCATCAATTCAGCTCAGGGGCGACTGTAGCAGCATGTGTTTTATTGGGCCGTAATTTGTTAGTTCAGTGTCAATTTTGTGCAGTGTATGTGCCCTTCATTAGCACGAGGGATAGTAGATCTTGCAGGTACAATTTTTGGGTCTCAGTCATTGAATATACTAGCTATGTTCAGCAACAGGGCATTTGATTTTTTTTTCTCAGGTTGCTTCTGCTGAATGTGTCATTATCACCTAGGTAATTGATGTTTTTTCATGTAGATAGCCCCAAGTATTATGTTCAGTCAATCAGTTTGTTTCTCCATTTAGGCTGCCAGTAAACAAAATTCAGTGGAAGTTAGTAGGATTCAATGTGTATAATTCAGTCCAGTGAATGTCCAGTCGCTGTTTCCGGGACGTGGTGGGAGGCAGTTGGTGTCATGACAATCTCCCGGAAATGTTCCGGGAGATTCTTAGCTTACCTTGTGCGGTGCGCCCCTCCCTATGGGTGGCGATGGGCACACTCGCACGGACCTTCACTAGAGCAGAACCGGGCTTTAGCGCCGGTTCGTAAGGGCCTTTAGTGCCGGTTCTGCAACCGGCACTAAAGAGTGGAGACTAAAGCCCCCCCCCCCCCCCCCCCCCCCCGGTTTACTACCGGTTCGGCACGAACCGGCGCTAAAGTGCCACCACGTGGCACAAGCCAGGCCCGGGTGCTGGTAGACCATTAGTACCGGTTGGTAGCACCAATCGGTACTAAATGTTTGGGGGGTTTTGGTTTTAATTTTTATTTTTCCATTAATTTTGTGTTTTCCATTTAATTCTTTTTTGTTTGCTGGTATTTTACGATACTACATATTGTACACGTTATGCATATATATAAATAGATTTTCTCGTAGAACCGATCATATATATATATATATATATATATATATATATATATATATATATATATATATATATATATATATATAATCGAATGTCTCACAACCACCATTAATTATTCACACATACACATGTATATATATACAATTTCTCCTACATGTTGCCTTGGTGCCTTCGGAGCACGATGACAAGTGGTTCATGGGGGCGGTAGCGGGTAATAGTATTCTCCTTTGGGATCTATGACCTGGTCGAGCAAAAATCCCGCTATTTCCTCTTGAAGTGCTCGTATGCGCTCCTCTGGTAGGAGCTGGTCCCGCACCTCTTTGAACTGTTAAGAAGGAGATCAATATGCATGTGTATTAGTTGTGTGACTAGATATCGACAATCATGTAAGATTTGTGAATAGTGTTCTGGCAAACGTACCCAGTCCTGTCTATCAGATCTGCTCCTTTCGGACGCCATCATGCGAATGTTCTCGCAAACGTAGTATGCACACACTTCAGTCCCCGGCGCCTGCTTCAGGGCCTTTACGAGAATAGAATTTAATCAGATAATAATTAATCAAGCATGTTAATTAATTAATGGTATTGAAACAAGAATTAAAGAGATGGTAGCTAGCTAGCTAGTACTACTTAATTACTTACCTTGGGTCGATACCAACATAGCTTTTGTCGCCATTTTCCTGGAGTCACCTTGATGTACTTTGCCCAAGCCCTGCCCGCCGGCAAAGAAAATTAATAAAGGGGTTATTAAAAATAGTTCATATCAGGAAATGACGAACTAAATAGGCCGAGATATAGTTAATAATGATTGAAATAACCTGTCGACTATCCCCTTCACGATTCTGTAGTCACTATCTTTTTTAAGTAGTGAGTCCAGTACTTCAACTTTTCCTTCGCCAACTTTAATGTCTAACAAGATCCAGTGGAAGCTGCATTCGCATACGTTTGCATGTATAAATTAAGCGGGCATGTGCATAACACTAATCAACTATAACCCTAAACCCTATACACTTATTAACATCTAGCTAGTAAGCAAAAACAGAATTTGTAGTACAAGACAGTGTGACTCACTCGAAGTTGTAAGGAAGTAGTATATCTTCATTGCTATTGAGGCGCTTCAAGAACTCTAGCATGTTTTTTTCTACATCTTGTCTACACCATTCCAATTTCCATGTGTATTCATTAACGGTATTTGGGTCAATGAACCCAATGCCATAGCGTCCAGCTTTTTTCATTTCATACATCTTCATCCTGCATAATACCACAGAAAAGAATATATAGTGAGGATATATAATTACAGGTAATTAATGATCAATCAATGAGCACTAGAGCTAGCTTGAGACTTAAATTACAGAAAGAAATCACTTACAGACAATAGCAACTGACGATAGATTTGTCGAGTGCATCTTGATTGAATAACTGAAATAGTTCTGAATACTCAACGGACAGAGCTTTCTTATTGAAGTAATGATCTTCCTCGACTTGCACCATGAGGGACTCTCGATTGGAAATCTTGGTAATTTTCATGTACCAATCATGCAATTCATACATTCTCGTTGGGAGGTTCTTGACCTCCTCGGGCTCGACCAAAGGTTGGCCCCGGACATATTTCCGTTTTATTTCCTCCTCTCTAAGCGGAGACATGGGCTCGATATCGAGGAGTTGTCCAACAGTGATCTTGAGCATTTCAGCCTGCATTATATGCTCCTCGGTTATTACCACATCGCCCAGCTCGGGAACGTAAACGGTTTGCCCACAATAATATTGGGCGCGCGTACTCTCATGTGTTGTTGGCACAACAAGCGGGGGGGGGTCGATTGCGCCGCCTGTTCTCCCAGCTGGGGAACGGTTTTCCCGCATTTTTTGACAGCTGCTTGTTGGCTCGAGCTCGAGCTCGCTTCTTTCTGTAGTCGTGCTCGATGTGCCTTCCTGATTTGGCGCTCATAGTCTGAGTCAACAGGCTTGGGAGCTGGTGGTCTAGCCATACGAATGAAGTGGTCAATCTTTTCCTCAGGCACTTTCTCCCTCGGCGGCGTTGCCGGTTTCGGTCCAAAATGAGCGTCCACTTCGGCCCGCACTATTGCATCGTTTTGCTCCTCGGTCATGTCGTAAGGCCTCTGAGGAAGAGGAGCGAGGCTGCTTGGACCATATTTATATCGCTTGTCTCCGCCTGTACTTCCTGTACTACCTCGACTCGTACCGCTACGCACCATAGCTGCGGCGTGTCTCTTCTGCGATTGCTTAGGCGGCGGAGACGGCTGACGTGGCTTAGTTGGAGCAGGAGGAGTGGCCTGACGCTGTGCCGGACTTGAAGCAGGAGGTGTGGCCTGACACGGTGTCGGACTTGAAGCAGGAGGTGTGGCCTGACGCTGTGCCGGACTTGAAGCAGGAGGTGTGGCCTGACACGGTGTCAGACTTGAAACAGGAGGAGTGGCCTGATGCTGTGCCGGACTTGAAGCAGGAGTCTGCTCACGCGTTCGTGGACTTGGAGGAGCGGGAGTCTGCTGACACGGTGGCGGACTTCGAGGAGGAGTCGGCAGACGCGGTGTCGGTGGACTTCGAAAGATGATGCAATCCTTTCTCCATAGGATGATACGATGTATGGCCTCTCCCAGTGTGTGCTCGTCGTCACCTCCAGGAATGTCAAGCTCTAGCCCCGAATATGGGTCCACCACCTCATCAACCAAGACACGAGCATAGCCCTCTGGAATCGGGGCGCAATGGAAGGTTGCTTCGGGGGTAATTGTAAAAGCAACGGTGTCCGCCACCTTCATGGATATGTTCTTCATTTTGAAGTGTAGCTCACAGTTAGTGTTCTCTATGATGTCATCCACAGGGTATGTATCCAGCAGTGCGTCGCCCGGGGCGGAACCAACGCTGCTTCTCGGCATGGATGGGACGGTGCTATCCAATGCTGGATGATCATCCGCTTGCTGCTGCCGCTGCTGAGACCCCCTTTCCTGGCTAAGTGAGTCGATCTGCTGCTGCTGCTGCTGGAATTTGAGTGCCAAGTCCGCGTGCCTTGCTTCTAGGCCTTGAAGGCGTTCCGCGTTCCGCGTCCTGCTTCCTCTGCTCCTCCTCCAGCTTCCTCTTCTTCTCCTCCTCCATCTTCTTTCTTGCACGGGTCCTGTAGTCGTCGTTCCATTCCGAAAAGCCCTCATACCAGGGAATAACGCCCTTGCCTCGTGTTCTTCCCGGGTGTTCAGGATTTCCCAGGGCGCGCGTAAGCTCGTCGTTCTCTCTGTTGGGCGTGAACACCCCCTTTCGAGCATCTTCTATTGCGTCAAGTAACTTTTGTTCTGCTCCTTTTAGACTTGCCTTCTTCGAAACCAGGCCTGTCTTCGGGTCCAACGCCCCCCATGCGCATAGAACCAAGTTCTGCACCTGGGGGGCCAGCTCCTAGTAACCGGAGTGACCCCTGCATCCTCCATCTCTTGCTCAGACTTATCCCACTTAGGCATTGCCACCGCGTAGCCACCTGGACCCAGCCTATGGAACTGCATCTTTTTTGCGGCATTGGCCTTGTTTTTTCTCGACCGTTCCTTAGATAATTCTGATTCCTTGAATTTCACGAAAGCGGGCCAGTGTTCTCTTTGCTTCTCCAGTGTTCCCT
Organism: Triticum aestivum; assembly: GCF_018294505.1. NCBI lineage: Eukaryota > Viridiplantae > Streptophyta > Magnoliopsida > Poales > Poaceae > Triticum > Triticum aestivum. The sequence goes on from NC_057808.1 coordinate 27,379,984, forward strand.
TGAATTCTGGAGTCTTCCTTTCTGCAGCGAGGTAGTTGGCCCATACAGTTTTCTTGTGGGTGTTGAATGCAATTGCCATCTTCTTAAGAGCAGCGTCCTTGACTTTCTGCACATCTGCATCAGTGAAATAATCTGGTAGGGTGAAATGTTCCATCAGAGATTCCCAAAGCTTTTGTTTTGCTCTGTCGTCGACCCAAGTAACATCTGGGCGTTTAGTTTTTGGCTCTTTCCATTCTTGAATGGAGATCGGGAGTTGGTCCTCCACAAGAACTCCGCACTGACGAACAAACTTGTTCGCAATGTTCTTAGGCGTGAGGGGTTCGCCACTAGCTTTGATGGAATCGATGTTGTACTTTACACCCTCCTTTAACTTTTTGCCCGGGCCGCGCTTTGTCCTGCTGTCTATAGAAGCAGATTTGCTCGATCCGGAGGGCTGAAAGAAGAAAGATCGATTCGTTAATATATCTTCAAATAAAAAAACATGTGATGATCACTAGATGCCTGCTTATATAAATATACCTCACCGGTAGTCTTTGTTATTTCAAGATCAACATTGTATTCGTCATCATAATCATTGTCTGCATCATCATAATCATAATCATAGTTCATGACTTCATCAGCTCGGTCGTCAAGATCGAATATCTTATCATCACCCTCCCTGGTATTGTTCAGATATTGGGAGCCGTCATTTGCTTCATTCAGATCATCTGGCCTGCTAGGGCTGCGTATGATCTCAAACAGGGCCTCTTCTCCCTCTCTGCCGGTATTGTCCGCCATAGCTTTTATTTAACTAATACCGAAGAAATATAAAACAATTTAGTATTCAAATTACAATGCATGGATGCAATCAATAAGGAAAAACTGAATCATATAGTACATAATATGCATCGTCTCGAATAATATATAATCTCGAATACATCGTCTCGAATAATATATAATCTCGAATACATCACTGGCTAGGTAGCTAATAAAGATCGAATACTATAGAAGAATCTAGGCCACTCGCGGTTCCTGGGCCGCGGGCGGTGGACACCCAAAGACAAGGAACCATCACAGGATCATATCATCGGTCATCTGCCCAAAGAACCTGCCAGGTATTGGAGAACCTGACGTCCATAGCAGCCATGTAGTGATGGACGTGCTCGTCCTCCTCCCTGACACGACGACGCACCACCTCCGGCGGGGCCGGCTCCCTCTGCACCGAATGTGGCCCACGCGAACGCCACCAAAGGAGATCAGGGTCGACGACGGGACCCGAGGCCGGGTTTCTCACCAAGCGGCGCGCCCCTCCAGGTAGCACCTCCCAGTGCCAGCCCGGCGGAGCCCAATCCTAGACATGGGTCAGCCGGACGTCGTCGCGAACGGGTCGACGGCGAGGGTGCGGGCCGGGCATCGTCGAGAACAAATACTATATGCCCGCAAAAAGTAACATTTTTAAAGGGCTTATTCCATCTGTGCCCCCAATTCCTTAGTTGTGCTCAGTTTTCCCCACGCTTCAAACTTTTTCTCACTTTTCCCCACTCCCTTAGCTGAAACTCTCACAAATGTTCATAACAGACGTTTGCCGTCTTGGCCGTTAACTGACTTGTGGGGCCACGTTGGACTCTGTTGACTGTGGTTGTGGCTTCGCTGGTTGGGCCGTGTTTGTGTTCATAGGACGGGCCCGTTAGTTTGTTGGGAATATATTAAAAAAGCGTGCTATCGATGGATGCAGCCTGCTATGCATGCCCGGCTTTGGCATCGATTTAGCCTGCTATGCATGCGAACACTGCCATGCACGCATCTAGTGACCTAGACCTAAACGCATGCATGCACGCCGAGACGCACGCATCGATCCTTGCCGCACGGTTGCCGGTGGATTCAGTCGCTCCGCAGCGTCGTTTCACGCGTCGCAGGCATACGTGCCGGTGGCAGAAGGGGCAGGCTGCACGCACGCTCGTGTCTATGTCGAGGCATCGGTTCACGCCGCACGAGTGCCGCTCGATTCAGTTGTGGGAGGCAGGCAGCCGCCAACGCAGAGCACACAGAAGGGGGAGGCAGGCAGCCGCCAACGCAGAGCACGCAGAAGGGGGAGGCAGACAGCCGCCAACGCAGAGCACGCAAAGCACGTTCGCATGGATTCACGTTCACACATTGATGATCGCATCGGTTCACGCACGCACTGAGTCACGATCTACGCCGTTTGCGCATGTACCCACTTCGTCTCTCCTGGCTATTTAAACTGCCCTTCATTGCCTCTTCTGCTACAGATCCATCTGCGCATCCCACTTCTCTTCTTCCCCCAAAAGCCAAAGCCGTTCCACTCAGCGAAGCGTTTCAAGATGCAGTACAACGGGCCGACGTTCCAAGCGCCGCCCACCGTGCCGGAACGGCGGTACCCCGCCAACGTCGTCGTCGAGGCATCGCTCCGCGTGTGGGCGATCTCACGCTGGAGGGGTAGCACTGAGCTTGCACGGGGGTTCCTCCGTGCGGGCTTCCACCACCTCCCGCCGGGCTCGCCGCCCATGTTCAACCTCGTGGAGCAGCGTCCCCACGCCAACACTCCAGTGGTAGGGCTCGTCGTCCACTTCACCAACAGGTTCGATGCCTACTACCTGCTCGGCAAGGTGTATTGGTGTGGGTGCGAGTTCATCGCATTCACCACCCATAACATCTTCACGGACTTCGAGAGCGTCTTCCCCGCTCGCAACCGCATGCACAGCCTCCCGTACTACGTCGGCGACAACGGCCTTGAGGAGGAGGAGTACTGAAGCCGACGGCGAAGAAGACGGTGAAGCCGGCGGTGTACGTGTTGCCCGACCTAGCTATGTAAGAACTTATGTTGCCCTAGCAACCCTATCTAAGTTAATTTATGTGTGTTATATTAATGCTTTGTTATGTTTGTTGCCCTAACAACCCTATCTAAGTTAATTTATGTGTGTTATATTGATGCTTTGTTATGTTTGTATTTTGTTTGTCCCAAGTTTAGACACGGCTAATTGGCGTGGGGAAAATTAACCAAACTAACTAAAAATGATGTGTTCATAGATGCCTTCTAAAAATAAGAACATATTGTACATTTGTACACGGCTTTGGTTTGAGAGCTCTGTATTTTTTAGGTATTCCAAGAATACTTTGGTTTTCAGAAATATTGAAGTATCAAATACTTTGAGATGTTTGGCTTTAGTCAAAAGTGTAGTTTTATATACTTTAATATGTAGAAAACTACACTATGTTTGAAGTATATAAAAAAGAGGGTTGGACCTCTTTTTCCAATCATGAAGTATTGGTTCGCTAGGCATAATAATACTGCGGTTTGCAAATACTTTGATTCTAAAAAATGAAGGGACCCATAAAGGAAAGCAAAAAAAATCCTCAATGAGATAGAAGAGATTGGGCAATCAAATTAATGAAAAAAGCAATCAGAAACAAAAAAGGACAAAGCAATCGTTCCTAAACAAAAAAAAGAAACATCGCTTGTTTCTGGGCCTCATTTATCCTTTGTGGGCCTATTGCAGCTTGATTCTCTTTGGGCCCGCGAACTAGGTTTCTAGCAGAACTGACGAACTCGAGGACAAAAGTTTGGCAAGTGCGAGAGAGAAGAGATGAACTTGATGTATATCCCTTGTGCTGCTCAAGTACTGCTTACTGTCATCTGACGAGCTAGGGTATGATCCAACACTCGAGGTTATTTACTAACAAAATAATCCTATCACTGAACTGGTACTTGTCTTCTGCCGAAACTGAAAGTGTCGAAACTTAACAGTAAACTGCATACATTCAGAGATCGACAGTTGCACTAAACAGAGTTGCATTTGAGATAAACAGACTTGGATTGCTAAACAGTGGCAACAACAGTAGACAAACATCTCTAACGAGAGATGGCCATCAAGTAAAAAATTCCTAGAGCAAGTATTCCTAAAGCTATCAGATTGGATTGCTTCTTCAACTCAATCAGCTGCTTGAAGTTCTTGTTCATCTTCTTCAATTCCGTCTTCAGTTCGACATCTACCACCGTCGGGTATTCCGGACGCGCTGCTACTGCCGGAGCGGCACTGTCATGGGGCAGATTGAACTCGCGGATTGCATTCCCCCTCGAATCTAGCAAGCCCAACCCTTGAAGCCTCTGGATGTAATCATCCTTCCACTCGAAATGGTGGCATTTCTTCACGATATGAAAACGAAATCATGTAACCTAAATCCAAATCTGATAGATTTTTTGAGAAATTAGAGATAAAGGATGCGAGGAAAACTCAGATCTAACCTGCCCCTCCGGCTTGTTCTCGCATTTGACGAACTTGCGCCCAAAGTTCCCATTCTTCTCCTCCTTCGAAGTCAACCGCTTCAGTGGCGCAGTCCGTGGGCAGTCAGTGCATCGAGTCATCGGCACTGGACCATACACCGGCCACGTGGAACGGGGGGCTGACGAGGAGGTCGACATATCGCCCGAGAGGAAGAAACAGAGGAATTGCTCGAGAGAAAGAAGAACGAGAAGATGGGGAAAGAAACAGAGGAATTGCTCGAGAGGAAGAAGAACGAGAAGATGGGGAAAGAAACAGAGGAATTGCTCGAGAGGAAGAAGAACGAGAAGATGGGGAAAGAACAGAGGAATTGCCCGATCTGCTCGATGCCTTTGTCTGTCAGATGGAGAAGAGGAGAAGGGGAAGCTATATTGACGATTTGCCACATTGTATTTTGTAGTTTGAATATTTGAACCAACTCTTAACACTGACATGTGGTGGTCATGTGCGAAAAATACAATTTCATATGTAAAGTGGGGCAGATCGTAAAAACCCAAGAAGGACAGTGCAGTAGCCAATCAGGATGCATCACGCGGATCGCGCATGCCTGCCCACATCTGACGGGTGGTGTTTGGCGCTTGGTAGGATCCGACGGCGGACGTTCGACGCTAGGGTTTGGAGCATTTCTGCGGGGTTATGAGCGAGTCAACGGGGTTATTAGGGTTTGACCACATTTCAAATGGCCATAACTAAATTAGAAAAAATCGCAAAAATATAAAACAAACGTAGTTCGTCCATTTATGAGACCTAGTTACCATAAAAAAAATATAAACTCGGTATTGGGGCATTTTTTTGAAAAATCATTTTTTGAAGTGATCTGTCAAAATCAAGTTCAAATGTTTTTAAAAAATTCAAAAAAACTCAAAATGTTGTAATTCTTGTGCACATAGCCGTCATATGTGACAAGGTTATGAGAAAAAAATATAAACTTGGTGTAGATCATTTTCATGAAAAAAGGCTTCACACAAATGAGCTATCACCTATGAACATGTTCAGAGTTCGTATAATAGGGAGAGAGGGTTTAGGGTTTGAAAAAAATCAAAAAATTCAAAAAAATCACAAAAATCTCCATAGCTTCATTTTCGAGTGAATAAGAAGGATCTGAACTTACTTTTTCATTTTCATATCTAAAACGTGTTGTTTGATGGTTTTGAATTAAAAGCATATTTTTCAAAAAAAAATGTAGTAATATGAATATTAATCAATAAATAGTGAGACTTCGTTTTTACCATATATATATGGAACAAGTGTTAATAAAAATATATATGCCTCATTTAGCCAAGGTCAAAAAAACTTGATTTCAAATAGGGCTGTTTACCCTAGCTTTCGAGCTTGTTTCTAGCACATTTCTCATTCGGACTGTTCACCTACGAATATTGGACTTCAAATGCTCGATCAAATACACCGCACAGAGCAATGAACCTCCAATGTTCAACTTCAACTTTGGCTCGAATCCAAATTTTGGCCCAAATTAAAATATTGATTTAAACTCAAATTTTGATGGAAATTTGAATTCTGGCACAAATAAGAAACCAAAGTAGAAGCAACATTATTACAAGGGATCCCTTATTACAACTGATAAGTTTTCACAGTAGCTCAAATATACCAAGTTTTAAGATGCCAACATCTTAATACAAATCTACCAAGTTTTAAGCGATCGACTCGCCCTCAAATTGACAACACAAACATTTCCCAACAACTTAATTCAAATTTTCGACTTGCTCCTTGTGTTTGCAGCTGGCTTCACCGTCTTGCTCCTGATTTCCCTAGTTGAGATGCTCTTTTCTTTCAGACTCTTGTTCCTTTTGATCTTGGGCTTTACTTGGGGTTTTCCCCGTGGAGGTGTTGATGGAGTAGTTCCACTCGCCGAGCACTTGACGACCATTTGACGGTCATCTATGGGTTCAATAATCTTTAAAGGCACAGTTGGAAAAATTACCCCCTCCTCTTCCTCTCTTATAGCTTCAAAACCATCAAAGGCCATGGTTTCAAAATCTTCTGCTTCTTCATCTCTTGGCCTTTTCTCCCTAGAGCTGGTAAATAAAATTATAAGCCATAGGCAAAAAAGACAACAAATGCAAACAAAAGGGTAGCTGCATTCTACAAAGGGTGCAAACACATACCAAGATGCTTCATTTGCTGCTGCATTCTCCACTGCTTCAATTGCTGCTGCATTCTCCACTGCATCTTTAGTCTCCATTGCTGCTGCATTCTCCTCAGCATTGGCTGTTGTCCATCTTTCCTCCTCTCCAAATGATGCATCCACTGCATTGGTACAAAGCCTAGCAATATGCCCCAGAACTCCACATTTTTTGCAAGCATGCTTCTTTGGTAGACGACCCTCCTCACCTGCTCTAATCCTCTAGTTCCTTGGTCTTCCTGGTGGTCTAGTAATGACAGGAGCGTGGAGTTTGAACCCTGGATCTACTATGTTCCATTGATCTTTCCCCAATAGTGCAGGCACATTGTCAGCATAAGCAGACATAAATTTGGCAACAGCGAAATACTCAGAGCAATATTGATCAACTTCACCATCTGCACCCCCGATAACGGTCAACAGATGTAGGGCATGTATGCATGGCTTCCCACGGATCTGCCATTGCCTACAAGTACATTCTCTAGTACTTAGGTTCACAGGATACCTCCATACCCTATTTTTAGTGTCAGTATATGTAACATCTCCCTCATATGTACCAGATCGAATACATTTCATCTTCAGTCCTCTTGCCTTCAAGTGCAATGCCTTAATCAGTGATGGGAGCATTTGATGACCAACATATTGTGTTTCTGCAATTCTTTTGCGAAGAGCCATCTTTATCATGATCATTTGCCTCATCTTGTCAAATGCTTGCCACAACAAGATGTTGGAAATATGCCCTAGAGGCAATAATAAATGGTTATTATTATATTTCTGTGTTCATGATAATAGTCTTTTATTCATGCTATAATTGTATTGTCCGGAAATCGTAATACATGTGTGAATACATAGACCACAACCTGTCCCTAGTAAGCCTCTAGTTGACTAGCTCGTTGATCAACAGATAGTCATGGTTTCCTGACTATGGACATAGGATGTCATTGATAACGGGATCACATCATTAGGAGAATGATGTGATGGACAAGACCCAACTTAAGCATAGCATAAAAGATCGTGTAGTTTCGTTTGCTAGAGCTTTTCCAATGTCAAGTATCTTTTCCTTAGACCATGAGATCGTGCAACTCCCGGATACCGTAGGAGTTCTTTGGGTGTGCCAAACGTCACAACGTAACTGGGTGACTATAAAGGTGCATTACGGGTATCTCCGAAAGTGTCTGTTGGGTTGGCACGGATCGAGACTGGGATTTGTCACTCCGTGTAAACGGAGAGGTATCTCTGGGCCCACTCGGTAATGCATCATCATAATGAGCTCAATGTGACTAAGGCGTTATTCACGGGATCATGCATTGCGGTACGAGTAAAGAGACTTGCCGGTAACAAGATTGAACTAGGTATTGGGATACCGACGATCGAATCTCGGGCAAGTAACATACCGATTGACAAAGGGAATTGCATACGGATTGATTGAATCCTCGACACCATGGTTCACCCGATGATATCATCGTGGAACATGTGGGAGCCAACATGGGTATCCAGATCCCGCTGTTGGTTATTGACCGGAGAGGCGTCTCGGTCATGTCTGCATGTCTCCCGAACCCGTAGGGTCTACACACTTAAGGTCCGGTGACGCTAGGGTTGTAGAGATATATGTATGCGGAAACCCGAAAGTTGTTCGGAGTCCCGGATGAGATCCCGGACGTCACGAGAGGTTCCGGAATGGTCCGGAGGTGAAGAATTATATATAGGAAGTCCAGTTTTGGCCACCGGGAAAGTTTCGGGGGTTATCGGTATTGTACCGGGACCACCGGAAGGGTCCCGGGGGTCCATCGGGTGGGGCCACCTGTCCCGGAGGGCCCCGTGGGCTGAAAGTGGAAGGGAACCAGCCCCTAGTGGGCTGGGGCGCCTCCTTGGGCCTCCCCCCCATGCGCCTAGGGTTGGGAACCCTAGGGGGGGAGTTCCCCCTTGCCTTGGGGGGCAAGGCAACCCCTTCCCCCCCTTGGCCGCCGCCCCCCCCCCCAACCCTAGATGGGTTTTGGCAGGCTTCCCCCTCCCAAGGGGTCCTATAAATAGTGGGGGGGAGGGAGGGCAGCAAACCTACAGCCTTTGGCGCCTCCCTCCTCCCCTACAACACCTCTCTCTCGCGCGCAGAAGCTCGGCGAAGCCCTGCCGAGGAGCCGCTACATCCACCACCACGCCGTCGTGCTATTGGATCTCCATCAACCTCTCCTCCCCCCTTGCTGGATCAAGAAAGGAGGAGACGTCGCTGCATCGTACGTGTGTTGAACGCGGAGGTGCCGTACGTTCGGCACTCGGTCATCGGTGATTTGGATCACGGCGAGTACGACTCCGTCATCCACGTTCATTGGAACGCTTCCGCTCGCGATCTACAACGGTATGTAGATGCACTCCCTTCCCTTGTTGCTAGTAGACTCCATAGATGCATCTTGGTGAGCGTAGGAAAATTTTAAAATTATGCTACGATTCCCAACAGTGGCATCATGAGCCAGGCCTATGCGTAGTTACTATGCACGAGTAGAACACAAAGAAGTTGGGGGCGTTGATGTTGCCAATTCTTCTTGCCGCTACTAGTCGTTTCTTGTTTCGGCGGCATTGTAGGATGAAGCGGCCCGGACCGACCTTACACGTACGCTTACGTGAGACAGGTTCCACCGATTGACATGCACTAGTTGCATAAGGTGGCTAGCGGGTGTTTGTCTCTCCTACTTTAGTCGAAACAGATTCGATGAAAAGGGTCCTTATGAAGGGTAAATAGAAATTGGCAAATCACGTTGTGGTCATACGTAGGTAAGAAACGTTCTTGCTAGAAACCTACAAACCACGTAAAAAACTTGCAACAACAATTAGAGGACGTCTAACTTGTTTTTGCAGCAAGTGCTATGTGATGTGATATGGCCAGAAGATGTGATGAATGATATATGTGATGTATGAGATTGATCATATTCTTGTAATAGGAATCACGACTTGCATGTCGATGAGTATGACAACCGGCAGGAGCCATAGGAGTTGTCTTTATTATTTTGCATGACCTGCGTGTCATTGAATAACGCAATGTAATTTCCTTTACTTTGTTGCTAAACGCGTTAGCCATACAAGTAGAAGTAATCGTTGGCGTGACGACTTCATGAAGACACAATGATGGAGATCATGGTGTCATGCCGGTGACGAAGATGATCATGGTGCCCCGAAGATGGAGATCAAAGGAGCATGATGATATTGGCCATATCATGTCACTGTTTGATTGCATGTGATGTTTATCATGTTTTTGCATCTAATTTTCTTAGAACGACGGTAGCAAGTAGGATGATCCCTTATAATAATTTCAAGAAAGTGTTCACCCTAACTGTGCACCGTTGCGAAGGTTCGTCGTTTCGAAGCACCACGTGATGATCGGGTGTGATAGATTCTTACGTTCGAATACAACGGGTGTTGACGAGCCTAGCATGTACAGACATGGCCTCGGAACACACGCAATACACTTAGGTTGACTTGACGAGCCTAGCATGTACAGACATGGCCTCGGAACACGGAGGACCGAAAGGTCGAGCATGAGTCGTATAGAAGATACGATCAACATGGAGATGTTCACCGAGCTTGACTAGTCCGTCTCACGTGATGATCGGACACGGCCTAGTTGAACTCGGATCATGTTTCACTTAGATGACTAGAGGGATGTCTATCTGAGTGGGAGTTCATTAAATAATTTGATTATATGAACTTAATTATCATGAACTTAGTCTAAATCTTTACACTATGTACTGTAGATCAAATGGCCCACGTTGTCCTCAATTTCAACGCGTTCCTAGAGAAAACCAAGCTGAAAGATGATGGCAGCAACTATACGGACTGGGTCCGGAACCTGAGGATCATCCTCATAGCAGCCAAGAAAGATTATGTCCTAGAAGCACCGCTAGGTGAAGCACCAATCCCTGAGAACCAAGACGTTATGAATGCTTGGCAGCAGCGTGCTGATGATTACTCCCTCGTTCAGTGCGGCATGCTTTACAGCTTAGAACCGGGTCTCCAAAAGCGTTTTGAGAAACATGGAGCATATGAGATGTTCGAGGAGCTGAAACTGGTGTTTCAAGCTCGTGCCCGGGTCGAGAGATATGATGTCTCCGACAAGTTCTTCAGCTGTAAAATGGAGGAGAACAGTTCTGTTAGTGAGCACATACTCAGAATGTCTGGGTTGCACAACCGCTTGTCTCAGCTGGGAGTTAATCTCCCGGATGACGCGGTCATTGACAGAATCCTCCAGTCGCTTCCACCAAGCTACAAGAGCTTTGTGATGAACTACAATATGCAGGGGATGGAAAAGACCATTCCCGAGGTATATTCAATGCTGAAATCAGCTGAGGTAGCGATCAGAAAGGAACATCAAGTGTTGATGGTGAATAAAACCACTAAGTTCAAAAAGGGCAAGGGTAAGAAGAACTTCAAGAAGGACGGCAAGGGAGTTGCCGCGCCCAGTAAGCCAGTTACCGGGAAGAAGTCAAAGAATGGACCCAAGCCCGAGACTGAGTGCTTTTATTGCAAGGGAAGTGGTCACTGGAAGCGGAACTGCCCCAAATATTTAGCGGACAAGAAGAAGGCCGGCAACACCCAAGGTATATGTGATATACAAGTAATTGATGTGTACCTTACCAGTACTCGTAGTAGCTCCTGGGTATTTGATACCGGTGCGGTTGCTCATATTTGTAACTCAAATCAGGAACTACGGAATAAACGGAGACTGGCAAAAGACGAGGTGATGATGCGCGTCGGGAATGGTTCCAAGGTCGATGTGATCGCCGTCGGCACGCTACCTCTGCATCTACCCACGGGATTAGTTATAAACCTCAATAATTGTTATTTAGTGCCAGCTTTGAGCATGAACATTGTATCTGGATCTCGTTTAATTCGAGATGGCTACTCATTTAAATCTGAGAATAATGGTTGTTCTATTTATTTGAGAGATATGTTTTATGGTCATGCCCCGCTGGTCAATGGTTTATTTTTGATGAATCTCGAACGTGATGCTACACATGTTCATAGTGTGAATACCAAAAGATGTAAAGTTGATAACGATAGTCCCACATACTTGTGGCACTGCCGCCTTGGTCACATTGGTGTCAAGCGCATGAAGAAGCTCCATGCAGATGGACTTTTGGAGTCTCTTGATTACGAATCATTTGACACGTGCGAACCATGCCTCATGGGTAAGATGACCAAGACTCCGTTCTCCGGAACAATGGAGCGAGCAACCAACTTATTGGAAATCATACATACCGATGTGTGCGGTCCAATGAGTGTTGAGGCTCGCGGAGGATATCGTTATGTTCTCACTCTCACTGATGATTTAAGTAGATATGGGTATGTCTACCTAATGAAACACAAGTCTGAAACCTTTGAAAAGTTCAAGGAATTTCAGAGTGAAGTCGAGAATCAACGTGACAGGAAAATAAAATTCTTACGATCAGATCGTGGTGGAGAATATTTAAGTCACGAATTTGGTACACACTTAAGGAAATGTGGAATAGTTTCACAACTCACGCCGCCTGGAACACCTCAGAGAAATGGTGTGTCCGAACGTCGTAATCGCACTCTATTGGATATGGTGCGATCTATGATGTCTCTTACCGATTTACCGCTCTCATTTTGGGGTTATGCTTTAGAGACTGCCGCATTCACTTTAAATAGGGCACCGTCTAAATCCGTTGAGACGACACCGTATGAATTATGGTTTGGGAAGAAACCTAAGCTGTCGTTTCTAAAAGTTTGGGGATGCGATGCTTATGTCAAGAAACTTCAACCTGAAAAGCTCGAACCCAAATCGGAAAAATGCGTCTTCATAGGATACCCTAAGGAAACTATTGGGTATACCTTCTACCTCAGATCCGAAGGCAAGATCTTCGTTGCCAAGAACGGGTCCTTTCTGGAGAAGGAGTTTCTCTCGAAAGAATTGAGTGGGAGGAAAGTGGAACTTGATGAGGTGATAGTCACCCCTTCCGAACCGGAAAGTAGCGCAGCGCGGGAAAATGTTCCTGTGGTGCCTACACCGACTGGGGAGGAAGTTAATGATGATGATCATGAAGCTTCGGATCAAGTTACTGAACTTCGTAGGTCCACAAGGACACGTTCCGCACCAGAGTGGTACGGCAACCCTGTCCTGGAAATCATGTTGTTAGACAACGGTGAACCTTCGAACTATGAAGAAGCGATGGCGGGCCCGGATTCTGACAAATGGCTAGAAGCCATGAAATCCGAGATAGAATCCATGTATGAAAACAAAGTATGGACTTTGACTGACTTGCCCGATGAGCGGCGAGCCATAGAAAACAAATGGATCTTTAAGAAGAAGACGGACGCGGATGGTAATGTGACCATCTACAAAGCTCGACTTGTCGCTAAGGGTTATCGACAAGTTCAAGGGGTTGACTACGATGAGACTTTCTCACCCGTAGCGAAGCTGAAGTCCGTCCGAATCATGTTAGCAATTGCCGCATACTATGATTATGAGATATGGCAGATGGACGTCAAAACGGCATTCCTTAACGGCTTCCTTAAGGAAGAGTTGTATATGATGCAGCCGGAAGGTTTTGTCGATCCTAAGAATGCTAACAAAGTATGCAAGCTCCAGCGCTCAATCTATGGGCTGGTGCAAGCATCTCGGAGTTGGAACATTCGCTTTGATGAGATGATCAAAGCGTTTGGGTTTACACAGACTTATGGAGAAGCCTGTGTTTACAAGAAAGTGAGTGGGAGCTCTGTAGCATTTCTCATATTATATGTGGATGACATATTATTGATGGGAAATGATATAGAATTCTTGGAAAGTATAAAGGCCTATTTGAATAAGTGTTTTTCAATGAAGGACCTTGGAGAAGCTGCTTACATATTAGGCATCAAGATCTATAGAGATAGATCAAGACGCCTCATTGGTCTTTCACAGAGTACATACCTTGACAAGATATTGAAGAAGTTCAGTATGGATCAGTCCAAGAAGGGGTTCTTGCCTGTATTGCAAGGTGTGCAATTGAGCACGGCTCAATGCCCGACCACGGCAGAAGATATAGAAGAGATGAGTGTCATCCCCTATGCCTCGGCCATAGGGTCTATTATGTATGCCATGCTGTGTACCAGACCTGATGTAAACCTTGCCGTAAGTTTGGTAGGAAGGTACCAAAGTAATCCCGGCAAGGAACACTGGACAGCGGTCAAGAATATCCTGAAGTACCTGAAGAGGACTAAGGATATGTTTCTCGTTTATGGAGGTGACGAAGAGCTCGTCGTAAAGGGTTACGTCGACGCTAGCTTCGACACAGATCCGGATGACTCGAAGTCACAGACCGGATACGTGTATATTTTGAATAGAGGAGCAGTAAGCTGGTGCAGTTGCAAGCAAAGCGTCGTGGCGGGATCTACATGTGAAGCGGAATACATGGCAGCCTCGGAGGCAGCACAGGAAGCAGTCTGGATGAAGGAGTTCATTACCGACCTAGGGGTGATTCCCAATGCGTCGGGCCCAATGACTCTCTTCTGTGACAACACTGGAGCTATTGCCCTTGCGAAGGAGCCCAGGTTTCACAGGAAGACCAGGCATATCAAGCGTCGCTTCAACTCCATTCGTGAAAGTGTTCAAAATGGAGACATAGATATTTGTAAAGTACACACGGACCTGAATGTAGCAGATCCGTTGACTAAACCTCTCCCTAGGGCAAAACATGATCAACACCAGGACGCAATGGGTGTTCGATTCATCACAATGTAACTAGATTATTGACTCTAGTGCAAGTGGGAGACTGTTGGAAATATGCCCTAGAGGCAATAATAAATGGTTATTATTATATTTCTGTGTTCATGATAATAGTCTTTTATTCATGCTATAATTGTATTGTCCGGAAATCGTAATACATGTGTGAATACATAGACCACAACCTGTCCCTAGTAAGCCTCTAGTTGACTAGCTCGTTGATCAACAGATAGTCATGGTTTCCTGACTATGGACATAGGATGTCATTGATAACGGGATCACATCATTAGGAGAATGATGTGATGGACAAGACCCAACTTAAGCATAGCATAAAAGATCGTGTAGTTTCGTTTGCTAGAGCTTTTCCAATGTCAAGTATCTTTTCCTTAGACCATGAGATCGTGCAACTCCCGGATACCGTAGGAGTGCTTTGGGTGTGCCAAACGTCACAACGTAACTGGGTGACTATAAAGGTGCATTACGGGTATCTCCGAAAGTGTCTGTTGGGTTGGCACGGATCGAGACTGGGATTTGTCACTCCGTGTAAACGGAGAGGTATCTCTGGGCCCACTCGGTAATGCATCATCATAATGAGCTCAATGTGACTAAGGCGTTAGTCACGGGATCATGCATTGCGGTACGAGTAAAGAGACTTGCCGGTAACGAGATTGAACTAGGTATTGGGATACCGACGATCGAATCTCGGGCAAGTAACATACCGATTGACAAAGGGAATTGCATACGGATTGATTGAATCCTCGACACCGTGGTTCACCCGATGATATCATCGTGGAACATGTGGGAGCCAACATGGGTATCCAGATCCCGCTGTTGGTTATTGACCGGAGAGGCGTCTCGGTCATGTCTGCATGTCTCCCGAACCCGTAGGGTCTACACACTTAAGGTCCGGTGACGCTAGGGTTGTAGAGATATATGTATGCGGAAACCCGAAAGTTATTCGGAGTCCCAGATGAGATCCCGGACGTCACGAGAGGTTCCGGAATGGTCCGGAGGTGAAGAATTATATATAGGAAGTCCAGTTTTGGCCACCGGGAAAGTTTCGGGGGTTATCGGTATTGTACCGGGACCACCGGAAGGGTCCCGGGGGTCCACCGGGTGGGGCCACCTGTCCCGGAGGGCCCCGTGGGCTGAAAGTGGAAGGGAACCAGCCCCTAGTGGGCTGGGGCGCCTCCTTGGGCCTCCCCCCCATGCGCCTAGGGTTGGGAACCCTAGGGGGGGTTCCCCCTTGCCTTGGGGGGCAAGGCAACCCCTTCCCCCCCTTGGCCGCCGCCCCCCCAACCCTAGATGGGTTTTGGCCGGCTTCCCCCTCCCAAGGGGTCCTATAAATAGTGGGGGGGGAGGGAGGGAAGCAAACCTACAGCCTTTGGCGCCTCCCTCCTCCCCTACAACACCTCTCTCTCTCTCTCTCGCAGAAGCTCGGCGAAGCCCTGCCGAGGAGCCGCTACATCCACCACCACGCCGTCGTGCTGTTGGATCTCCATCAACCTCTCCTCCCCTCTTGCTGGATCAAGAAAGGAGGAGACGTCGCTGCACCGTACGTGTGTTGAACGCGGAGGTGCCGTACGTTCGGCACTCGGTCATCGGTGATTTGGATCACGGCGAGTACGACTCCGTCATCCACGTTCATTGGAACGCTTCCGCTCGCGATCTACAACGGTATGTAGATGCACTCCCTTCCCTCGTTGCTAGTAGACTCCATAGATGCATCTTGGTGAGCGTAGGAAAATTTTAAAATTATGCTACGATTCCCAACACAAGAGCCCTTTCACTGACTTGAACTTTGAATTGAAGCATTCTGCAAGGTTACTGGTCACATAATCTACTTTGCAGATTTCGTTGAATTGGCTTCTTGACCACACCTTACCATGATGTGCATCCATGTACTCCTTCACAAGAGGATTTTGAGCATACAACACTCTCAAATGGTGTTCATGCTTCCTTTTGCTGCATGTGTATGATGCTGGCCATAAGTTCTCATCATAAACTTTACCTTTGAACTTCTTTTTGAAATTATGCGCTAGGTGTCGCATACATTCCCTATGCTCCACTCCAGGGAATACAATTTCCACTGCACTCTCTAAACCCTTGCAAGCATCTGTGTGTATAGCTAAACCTGGGGGTGTGCCTATAATGTTGCGCAACTGCTGCAGAAACCAGACCCAACTTTCCTCAGACTCTGCCTCCACCACACCAAATGCAACTGGGAATAGCCAGTTGTGTCCATCAACTGCAGAAGCTGCTACTAGCTATCCTCTCCATCTTCCAGTCAAATGTGTAGCATCTACAGCCAAATAGGGCCTGCAACCATCTAGAAACCCCTGCCAGCAAGCCTTGAAACAAACAAAAGCCCTTCTGAAGCACTCCTTCTGAAATGACTTCCCTTTTATTTTGAATGGAACTGTATGCTTGTCAATCTCTACAACACTCCCTGGACTTGCCATCTCCACTTCAGCTTTGAAAGTCTAAAGCAGCTGAAAACTGTCATTCCATTGACCATTAATTCTGTCAAGAGCCTTTTCCCTAGCATTGAAAATTCTCATGTAAGGAATTTCTATCTTGTACTTCTCAAAAAGCTTCCCATGGAGTGCTGTTGGACCAAGTCCAGGTTCTTCTCTCAGCCAATCCAATATAGCATCTGCCACCCACCTAGTTTTTGCTAGCTTGGTTTTGGCCTTCCCCCCTCCCCCTCCAGGTGGACATGTGTGCTTGTGTGGGTTTTTCTTTATCTGAAACAAAATAAAAGGGTAAAAAACAGTTAAGAAACCTTACTCAACGATCTGAAACTAAATTACTAACTGAACTTGGATTACCTGAATATATTTGCTCTTGATCATACGAGATGCATGCAACTTCCACCTACACCTAGGATATGGACAAAATACTGTGAACCTTGCTGGCTCACTCCTTTTAATCTTATAGGTGTTTTCAGATATAATGCACCATGTTGTCACTGCATTCCGACAGTCCACCATTGATTGGAAAATGGTACCTACACTAAGCTCAGGTTTTTCCCTGTTCCACTCAATTGTTGGCATGTCATCACCATCGTATTCATCCTCGATTAAGCTGTCCATGTTCTCCACCTTCTCTTCATCGTCAGTGTCATCAAACCTAGCTTGGCTGTTGGGCTCCTCCACTGCTTGCTGACTGGCTACATCGACCAGTTCAGGAAACATCATCTCGTCTTCATCATCATTTGTAGGCACTGCCTCGTCAGGTTCTGCATCTTCTTCTACACCAACTGCAGAAGGTACACGAGAAGCAGCAGCTGAATCGGAACCAGAATTGGCAGCAGGCATGTTTTGGCTCCATGAACCACTTGCTTTACTTGGTGTCGACCTACAAGGAGTGCCGGGGTGCTGGCTATTACCACAGACAGATGATGTCTGAACTCCCTTCCCCTTCGCCCGTTCTGCGCGTGGCTGAAGCACATCGATTTGGAGTTTACCAAATCGGCAGCCAGCAATCCCAGCGAAAAGCAACGGCATATGATCGTCGCAAGTTAGTGGGAGAAATCTTTGCTCGTCACTGCTGAAGTAATTCAGTTCAACAGCATCGGCATCACTCCAGGGATAGGTGTTTCGGAGCTCAGCTCGCAAATCTTTGAAAGATATGCTGGTTTCTACCACTTTGGGATAGAAAAATGATGAAATCAAATGCGGTTTAGTACCACGCAGCACACTAGTTTCCATTCTAATCGCCAGCCGGAAAGCCAGCGCGGGATCAATCCTATTTTGTTGAAGGAAACAAAGGCTTCAGTTAGCCGGGTAAAATCGAGCACTAATTCAAACGATTCAAGCAAACAGAAGTCAAATACGGCCTACAATACGACTTAGAACGTCAATTCGAGAGGAAACAATGCTTACCCAGGTTTAATCCATGAATTATCTGCCGCAGATTCCACCCAATCCTCTCCACGATCGACTGCATTCCGGCCGTCCTCACTCAACATCGCTATGTAATCCCAGGTGGGGAAGTTGGCTATATCTGGCGGAGACGCGGCGTCGCCGACGAACTGAATAGGGGCATAGGGTGGAGGAAACAACTGCGGTGGACGCGGCACGACGCCGGCGGAGGGGGAGGGGCGGCGCGGTGCAGTGCGGCCTGTCTAGATTTGTTTCAGATTCAGACAAGCTGCCCAATACGTGTCTCCTTGCGGTCCCACCCGTCAGCAAGCAACAGTCAGACGAAGACTCGGCCCCACTCGTTAGCAATTAACGGTCAATGGACGGTCAAGACGGCAAACGCCCGCTATGAGCATTTGTGAGAGTTTCAGCTAAGGAAGAGGGGAAAAGTGAGCAAAAGTTTGGAGCGTGGGGACTAAGGAACCAGGGGCACTAATTTAAATATCCCTTTTTTAAATGATTGGATTGTGATAACTAAAATTATAAGAAACTGAAAAAACATCGATCATCGTCTAACAATTTGACATTAATCTAATTCATCTAGCTAAAACTAATTCTAAAATTTCTATATATATATAACTAACATTTCTATAACATTTCTAAAATTTCTATACCCAAAAAACAGAAAATTTGCTAACATTTCTATAACTAAAATTATAAGAAACTAAAAACTACCATTTCTATAACATTTCTAACATTTCTATAACAATTTGAAATTAATCGAATTCATCTAGATAAAACTAACATTTCCAAAATTTCTAACATTTCTATATACTATTTGACGTTAATCTAATTAATTAATTAATTCATCTAAAACATTTGTATAAAAAACAGAAAAAACAAAATCGTGTGTGTGTTTCTGTGTGCCTGTGTGTGTGTGCGTGTGTGTGTGTGTGTGCGCGCGCGTGCGCGTGTGCACCCTACGGCGCCGGCGGCGCGGTGTTTTCGATTGTAGGGAGGAGAGGGGCCGGGGAGAGGGGCTCACAGCGCAGGCGACGGTGACGGCGAGGCAGAGGGGACGGCGACGGACGACGACGGGGACGGCGACTGGGGCGGCAGCGACGGCGACGGACGGCGACAGGGACGGCGACGGGGGCGGCGACGAGGGGCGGCGACGCGGGCGACGACGAGGGGCGGCGGCGATGGGGCAGAGGAGAAGAAGCAGAGGAAGAACGAACTGCCGAATTTTTTTTGAAGTGTTTTCTTATATAGAACCCACCTTTAGTACCGGTTGGAGCCACCAACCGGTACTAAAGGTCTGTTTTGGCCAGGCGAAGCGGCGGGAAGCGCACACCTTTAGTACCGGGTGGTGGCACCAACCGGTACTAAAGACCCCCCTTTAGTACCGGTTGGAGCCACGACCCGGTACTAGAGGGGTGCGGTGGCGCAGGTGCGGTGAGGGCAAGTTTAGTCCCACCTCGCTAGCCGAAGGGCGCCCGCACCTGCTTATAAGCCTCGCTGCGGCAGCTATCTCGAGCTCCTCTCTATTGCAGGCCTTGTGGGCCTACCTGTTCTATGCTGCCCTGTGGGCCTATTGGGCCTCTGCGGGCCTGCATCCTGGCCCAACAACAGGTCGGGTTTCTTGTCGTATGCAGGCCGCTGTGGCGCAGTAGGCAGGCTTTTTTTATTTTCTTTATTTTCTTTATTTTTTTGCTTTATTTATTTTTGTTTTATTTATTTTTGAGTTGTTTTTTGCTGTATTTAGAGTTTCTTTGTGAATATTTTTGCTTTAGGTACAAAAAATTACAAACTTTCTATTAGTGCCGGTAGTTTACAAATTTGAATAGTTTACATTTTGAATTATTTGAAATTTGTTTGAATCACTAGTTTGTGAATAACTTAACTTTGAAAATAGATTTTCAGTGATTCTTTTTTTTATGTTTAATATTAGTGTGTTTTATTATTATATTCAATTTGGTAATGCTTAGGTTATTTAAAAAATGAAATGCCTGTGTAAAGGATGAGTTTTCGTCCGAAACCCTGATACTTCGAAAGAGATTGTCCATTTTATACACGAAGTGCATCCAGTTTTTGCGGTAACCCTCTCTACTTTTTTGCACATGTTATATGGGTGAAATTATGATACCATGCCAACTTTCAACCTTTTCTGAGTTCATTTGAATGCTTTTCAATTTCAGGGTCATTTAGCTGAAAAATTCAGTAAATGCATGAAAGAATTTGTTTGCACATAAAATTTCTTCGCGTTTCAAATGCCAAAACACAAAGCTACCCTAACTATTACAGAGATTCCCTCCTGGGTGTGAAACACAGAAGAAAGTGATGATAGTGAAGCCGATCACATCCCAGATCTTTGGGTGTGAAACTTTTTCTTCGCGTATGTCCCTTTGCGCCGTAGCCATGGAAAATCTTCATCATTTAACTGGATGCTCGGGTCAATATTCACTGTGAATGGAGCAATTTCATCAAACTTTTCATAATCTTCTGACATGTCTGTCTTGTCATCCACTCCCATGATGTTTCTCTTCCCAGAAAGAACTATGTGGCGCTTTGGCTCATCGTATGATGCATTCGCTTCCTTATCTTTTCTTTTTCTCGGCTTGGTAGACATATCCTTCACATAGAAAACCTGTGCCACATCATTAGCTAGGACGAATGGTTCGTCTGCACACGCAAGATTGTTGAGTTCCACTGTTGTCATTCCATACTGCGGGTCTTCCGTTACCCCATATTGTGTCATATTGACCCATTTGCACCGAAACAAAGGGACCTTCAAACCACGTCCATAGTCAAGTTCCCATATCTCCTCTATGTAACCATAATATGTTTCCTTTCCCGTCTTGGTTGTTGCATCAAAGCGGACACCACTGTTTTGGTTGGTGCTCTTCTTATCTTGGGCGATCGTGTAAAATGTATTACCATTTATCTCGTACCCTTTGAATGTCATTATATTCGAAGATGGTAACTGGGATAGCGAGTACATGTCATCTTCAATAGAGGCGTCATGCATGGTACGTGTCTGCAACCAGCCGGCGAAACTCCTGGTTTGTTCACGTGTAATCCAGTCATCAGACCGCTCCGGGTGTTTGGAGCGTAGAAAATTCTTGTGTTCGTCCATATACGGAGCCACCAAGGAGGAATTCTGTATAACTGTGTAGTGTGCTTCAGTGAGAGAATGTCCGTCCATACATATTTTTTGATTCCCTCCTAGCGTGCCTTTTCCATCCAGTCTGCCCTTATGCCGCGATTCAGGAACACCAATCGGCTTAAGGTCAGGAATAAAGTCAATACAAAACTCAATGACCTCCTCATTTTCATGGCCCTTGGAGATGTTTCCTTCTGGCCTAGCACGGTTATGAACATATTTCTTTAAGACTCCCATGAACCTCTCAAAGGGGAACATATTGTGTAGAAATACAGGACCCAAAACGTTAATCTCTTCGCATAGGTGAACTAGGACGTGCGTCATGATGTTGAAGAAGGATGGTGGGAACACCAACTCGAAACTGACAAGACATTGCACCAAATCATTCTCTAACCTTGGTATGATTTCTGGATCGATTACCTTCTGAGAGATTGCATTGAGGAATGCACATAGCTTCACAATGGCTAATCGAACGTTATCCGGTAGAAGCCCCCTCAATGCAACCGAAAGCAGTTGCGTCATAATCACGTGGCAGTCATGAGACTTTAGGTTCTGGAACTTTTTCTCTGCCATGTTTATTATTCCCTTTATATTCGACGAGAAGCCAGACGGTACCTTAATACTGAGCAGGCATTCAAAGAAGATTTCCTTCTCTTCTTTGGTAAGAGCATAGCTGGCATGACCCTGATGTATGTCGTCTTTTCCATGCATACGTTGCTGGTCCTCCCGTGCCTCAGGTGTATCTTTTGTCTTCCCATACATGCCCAAGAAGCCAAGCAGGGTCACGCAAAGATTCTTCGTCACGTGCATCACGTCGATTGCAGAGCGGACCTCTAGATCTTTCCAATAGGGCAGGTCCCAAAATATAGATTTCTTCTTCCACATGGGTGCGCGTCCGTCAGCGTCATTCGGAACAGGTTGTCCGCCAGGACCCTTTCCAAAGACTACCTTCAAATCCTTAACCATATCATGTACATCAGCACCAGTACGGTGGCGAGGCTTCGTCCGGTGATCCGCCTCACCTTTGAAATGCTTGCCTTTCTTTCTTACGGGATGCCCGCTCGGAAGAAATCGACGATGTCCCAGGTACACATTCTTCCTACAATTGTCCAAATATATACTGTCGGTATCATCCAAACAGTGGGTGCATGCGCGGTATCCCTTGTTTGTCTGTCCTGAAAGGTTACTGAGAGCAGGCCAATCATTAATGGTCACGAACAGCAAGGCCTTTAGGTCAAATTCTTCCCCCATGTGCTCATCCCACGCACGTACACCTATTCCATTCCACAGCTGTAAGAGTTCTTCAACTAATGGCCTTAGGTACACATCAATGTCGTTGCCGGGTTGCTTAGGGCCTTGGATGAGCACTGGCATCATAATGAACTTCCGCTTCATGCACAACCAAGGAGGAAGGTTATACAAACATAGAGTCACAGGCCAGGTGCTATGGTTGCTGCTCTGCTCCCCAAAAGGATTAATGCCATCTGCGCTTAGACCAAACCATACGTTCCTTGCGTCATCTGCAAACTCCTTCCCGTACTTTCTCTCAATTTTTCTCCACTGCGACCCGTCAGCGGGTACTCTCAACTTTCCGTCTTTCTTCGGTCTTCTCTGTGACATCGCATCGCCTTGGCATGCTCTTTGTTTTGGAACAAACGTTTCAACCGTGGTATTATAGGAGCATACCACATCACCTTGACAGGAATCTTCTTCCTGGGGCGCTCGCCCTCGACATCACCAGGGTCATCGCGCCTGATCTTATAGCGCAATGCACCGCATACCGGGCAAGCGTTCAAATCCTTGTACTCACCGCGGTAGAGGATGCAGTCATTAGGGCATGCATGTATCTTCTACACCTCTAACCCTAGAGGGCAGACAGCCTTCTTTGCTTCGTACGTACTCTCAGGCAATTCATTGTCCTTTGGAAGCATATTCTTTATCATTACCATCAACTTTCCAAATCCCTTGTCAGATACACCATTCTCTGCCTTCCATTGCAGCAATTCCAGTGTGGTGCCCAACTTTTTCTTGTCAGCTTCGTAATTCGGGTACAACAATTTCTTGTGATCCTCTAACATGCGCTGCAACTTCTTCTTCTCCAAATCACTTGCGCAGTTTCTCTTTGCATCAGCAATGGCTCGACCTAGATCATCAGCAGGCTCATCTGATGCCTCTTCTTCAGCTTCTTCCCGCATTGCCAGCTCAGCTTCTTCCCCCATTGTTGTATCATCGTATTCAGGAAACCCATGGCCAAGATAGCTGTCGTGATCCTCTTCTTCTTCATTGTCTTCCATCATAACCCCTCTTTCTCCGTGCTTGGTCCAAACATTATAGTGGGGCATGAAACCGGACTTAAACAGGTGGACGTGAATGGTTCTTGACGTAGAGTAATTGTGATCATTCTTACAGACTAAACATGGACAAGGCATAAAACCATCCGCCTGCTTGTTTGCCTCAGCCGCAAGCAGAAAAGTTTGCACGCCATTAATGAACTCGGGAGAGCATCGGTCATCGTACATCCATTGTCGGCTCATCTTCATTACACAACACCGAATAGACCAAATTAATACAAGCTCATACATAAAGTTCATACAAGACTTAAATGCAACAAACAAATAACTCTTTAACTAAAGAATTTAAATGCAACAACAAATGCGATCAAGATCGCAACTAAGGTAACAATTGATCCAACAGCATAATGATACCAAGCCTCACTATCAATGGCATATTTTCTAATCTTTCTAATCTTCAAGCGCATTTTCTCCATCTTGATCTTGTGATCATCGACGACATCGGCAACATGCAACTCTAATTCCATCTTCTCCCCCTCAATTCTTTTCAATTTTTCTTTCAAATACTCGTTTTCTCTTTCAACTAAATTTAACCTCTCGACAATAGGGTCAGTTGGAATTTCCGGTTCACAAACCTCCTAGACAAAAATATCTATGTCAACTTGATGGGCATAATTTGTCATAAACATGAAATGCAACAACTAGTTTTAAAAGAGAATATACCACATCCGAATCATAACAAGGACGAGGGCCGACGGGGACGGATATCAAAACCATGGCACTATGTATAACAAACAACGTACGGGTAAGATAATTATACGAGTAACTATATATCCAAATCACACAAACATCAATTTGGTAATGTAAAACATCCATGAACAAGAGGCTCACCACAAGGTGGTGCCGGCAACAGAACGGTGCGGGCGATCGACTGTGGTTACGACGGAGATTTAGAAGGCACTAAGTAAACCACACCTACATATGCAAACTAAGTGTTAGTTTTGACCACAAATTGCATATAAATCAAATACTAGCACATATATTTTCTACCAAATTACTAAACTCATAAATTAATCACTATACAAAGCATTGCAAGAGCTAATCTAGCAATGAGAGATGAAAGGACAAAGTTGCTAACCTTTGTGATCATTTGAATGGATGGGGGCCTTCAAATCTTGACAAATTTTGGGCAAAATGTGTGATGAGCTCGAGAGGAAGAGGGGAAGAACAGAGAGGAGAGGGGAAAGGGGAAGAACAGAGCGAGCTCGGGTGGACGAAGGGTTTATGTAGGACGACCTTTAGCACCGGTTCGTGCCATGAACCGGTACTAAAGGTGCTGGAGGGGCCCCGGACTGACAACATCCTGCCACCGCTCACTTTAGTACCGGTCTGTGGCACGAACCGGTGCTAAATGTCGGCCACGAACCAGTACCAATGAAAGCGGCTGGCTAGCCGTTGGAACCGGCACTAATGCACACATTAGTGCCGGCTCAAAAGCAAACCGGCACTAATGTGCTTGACATTTGACCCTTTTTCTACTAGTGCTTGTGGACTGTTCGTAATAAACTTGTGATTGAACATGTGATTCCATTACATGCGACTGACGCAATCTACAAAATGTGTGGCTTCTTACAGCTATGGAGACCGCTTAGCAAGCGGAGTGATCGAAACAACATCGAGTTGATCATTGCAGGTCTTCGATCCACTGCAGGATCTATTGCTCCACCCCTCCCCCCGAGCCGGATTAGTTAGCTTCCTTTTATTCAGGGGATGTTGTGTTGTGCCCCCAGCAAGACTTATTTGGATCCTGTTGTTCTTTGTTGCTGAACTTTTTTTTCCGATAAAAAGGCAGGCCGCAGTCTAACTTATATATTCCAAAACCAGACCAAGGTCTGAGAATTGTCAGGGTACAAAGGATGCTAGCTAGCTAGCTGCATCAGAAAGAGGAAAAGGGGGAAAAGGGTACAACAGGGCGTAGCTAACTTAAGAAGCGGCTGAAAGAAAATCCGCTTTACACTGGAGGAAATCTCGTAAAGAACTATCATTCGATCTGGCGCACCAAAGAAGCAGCATCTCTTGTAGGGGAACGCAACAGAAAACAAAAAATTTCCGACCTACGCACCAGCCCAGGACCACTATGGAGACTGCATACATGGTTTGATCTTTTTCGTTACCGACTCGTAGCGCAGCGGGAAGTAGAGTCGATGACGATCGGCGGTGCAGATCCCCGCAGCTAGGATTTACAACCTCCCAACCGCGAGGATGTATACCCTCATCTGCTCCTCAGACAGCCCTCCGGGAGGCGGTCGAACAGCCCCCCGGACAGTGTCGCGGACAGCCCTTCGGGAGGACCTTCGAAACTCGAACGGTCACTCGGACAGCCCTTCGGGAGGACCTTCGAAACTCGGACGGTCACACGGACAGCCCTTCAGGAGGCACTCATGAACTAAGACCGAAACTACGATCTCTCTACAGAGTTACACACATACGGTGTCATCTATCCGGCAGGGCTTCGCCGTCCAGAACTAGTTCCTGCCGGAACCCAGACAGCCTTACGGCTCTACGAAACTCTTTTCGTGGGAGGGAGAGAAGAAGCCAGATAATGCATGGCATGTGTATGAGAGCAAGGGATGAGTGTGGAGGGCTGCCCCTCCACCTCTATTTATAGGAAATCCCAAGGGGGTAGGGTAGTTTCACAAAAAACCCAAAATGCACATGAATGAAGTCCTTCCACAAGGACCTAGGAGTGAAACCAAGGAACAAGAGGGTCCCCAAGGGGGGATACCCCATGTGGTCGGCCATACCCCCATGAGGGGCCCAAAAAATGGCTCCTATCCAT
This sequence comes from Triticum aestivum, assembly GCF_018294505.1. Classification (NCBI taxonomy): domain Eukaryota; kingdom Viridiplantae; phylum Streptophyta; class Magnoliopsida; order Poales; family Poaceae; genus Triticum; species Triticum aestivum. The sequence goes on from NC_057808.1 coordinate 27,406,271, forward strand.
CCATGTCATCCCCAAGATCTTTTGGAGCAAAGCCCCAAAAGGTGGCTTTCCATAAAGTAACCATAAAGCTGATTTTCACTATTCACGACGACATTTTTCAGCGTCTGATCGAACTGAAAATATTTATGTGGGCTAAGAACATTTCCAGTACCCACTAAAATGATTTTCAATGCGTTTCGAAACAATTCCGGTTTTAGTGATTTTCATCTGCGAAACGCATCTGAAGTGGCTCCGGCAGCTCCGGAACATTTCCGGTTTTTATCTCAGAAAATTCCAAAAAGCTTCCAGAATGATTCTGGCATCCTCCAAGAATTATCAGGCATGTGCCGAAACCAATTTGACTTAATGGTGTATCCCGAAACAACTTTTCGGTATCATCGAAACTTATCCGATGACCTCTCTCTGCGGTACGATTCCGCTGTCCGAAACTTTTCGGTGTCCGAAACTTTTTCGGTGATTTTCTCTCAGACTCCCTGTCTAGTATTCAGCAGATAGATGACCCTTAAGCGTGTGACCCTATAGGTTCGGTGAAGTATAGACATGACCCGGAACCCCTTCCGATCAATGATCAACATCGGAGCCGTGGACACCCATATTGACCCCTATACCCACACGAATAAATATTTGAGTGAACCTCCAGTTACCGTGTGCTATTCCTGTTGCTTCGCGATATGTTACAAATACCCGAGGTGAGACATGTTGGCATTCCCGTGGATCAACAACTTGTCCACTATGCTAGTTACCTCGTTACCGGTATTGTTCTCTTTTCTCGTTATCGTGTTCCGGCATCCCCATGATCAAATCACAAAGTGTCTGGCCAGACGATGATGGATACTGTAACACCGAGAGGGCCCAGAGATATCTCTCCATCGTCGGAGGAGCAAATCCCAATCTTGAGCTATCAAGTTACTTGACACACTTTTCCATGAACCCGTAAGCCGTCGTAATAGCCACCCATTTACGGATGACGTTTAACAAACCCCAAAGTTCATGAAGCAAGCATGAAGAAACTCGATACTCTCATGGTCTAAGGAATCATGCAAACATTAACCATCTCTGTGTTATGTACCAATAAACTTGTGACGAATGAATCTCATAGCATAACATCAATCCGGGTCGATTAAACACAAATATTCTCTTAACATTGTGCCCTCAAAGTTGCTGGCATAGACATGCCCATGACCAGGAAAACAGAATCATCATGCAACACTTGAGCTAGTCTTAGAGGCCAGACTAGGAATACTTCTTATCGTTTATTATTCCACACGTGCATATGAGTCTTCCTCCGAGCCTCGTGGATATTGCAGACTCGAGAATCATTGCAGTTATAGCATGGAACATAAACATAATTATGAACTCGGAGATAAATAATATCATTTATTATTGCCTTTAGGGCATATCTCCTACAATCTCTCCTATAGCAGCCCCCACAGCATCAGGTAGTATGGCTTTGCTGTCAAAAACCCTGGCGTTGCGCACCTTCCATAGCTGAGCAGCACATGCAGCAATCAGAATGGTCCAGTGGCCAGAAGCTTCTCTCATCTTGAACACAAAATCCTTCAAGGAAAGCGATGAAATGGCTTGGTGGAGTAGCTCAAGTTTCTGCCATAAGTAATGAGCGGGTACGCATCGCAACACGATATGATCAATGGTTTCTTCCGCCGGGCATAAGTCACAGAAGGGGTGTTCAATATTGTTCCATTGCTTATGGAGCATGGCCGTTCTGACATTCAAATGCCCTCGGTGAGCTAGCCAGAGCAAAACCCTCCATCTATTGGGGATCACCTTATGCCATACTATGTCTGCAGGTGCGCAGCTGATCCCCCTGAATGTAAGCAAAGCATAGTAATCTCTGGCCACTACAGGTTTGCCGGAGAAGATGTGGACTCGGGAGTCAGAGGAGTTTGCAGAAGGTATGCGGACAGAGGCAAGAAGCTCTCTCAAAGCTTGAAGCTCCAGAGTAGCAGTCCTGGAAAGGTTGGGATGAAGCTGCAAAGTCCAGCGATCAGGGTATTGTGAGGCCACCGAACATTGCTTGTCCTTGGCAAACGAGAACAGGGTGGGGAAGAGCTGATTGAGGCGGCCAGTAGAGCACCGTTTGTCTTGCCAGAAAGCTGTTAACTTCCCATCTCCGATATGGCAAAAGGATGTTTGCTGCACCATCGGGATATATGCTGCTAGGGCTCTCCAGATAGGCGTGTCGGTGGTTTTTAGTTTGTCGGGCAACCTCTTGCGGAGATACCTATGCTGAAACCACTGATAGCATGGGACTGATGAACCTTGCAGGATACGGTTGGTGAACTTGCAGAACATTGCATCGTTATGAGCCTCCAGATCTCTGATCCCAAGGCCACCACTTTGCTTGGGAGAGACAACCTGGTCCCAAGCAACCAAGCAGTCAGCACGCTGTCTGTCCACTTTTTTCTGCCATAGGAAATTCCTCCTTAGCTTGTCAACTTTGGCTAGGCTGCCCTTGGTCCTTTTTACACAAGCCATGTAGTAGTTCGGAATGGAAGAAAGGACAACATCAATCAGAGTGAGGCGCCCTCCCCAGGAGAGATATGTTGCCAGCCAGCCAGCCAAGCGTCTGTCAATCTTCTGAATTACCGGCATCAGAACCGAGTTGGAGATTTTCTGCATCGAGAGAGGCAAGCCAAGATAATTGCATGGTAACGAGATGATCAGGCATCCCAAGATACTTGCTGCTTCTGATGCATCATCTGCATTCATGTGAATAGGCACGAAGGTGCTCTTGTGATAGTTAATCTGCAACCCAGAAAATTCTGAGAATGCCTGCAAGATGTCTTTGATACGTGCAGCTTGCGAAACCGTGCCCTTCAGAAGAATGAGCGTGTCGTCCGCGTATTGTAACACCGGGAAGAAATCCAACCCGTTTATAGGACAGTCAAGAATCCCCTCAGCTGCAGCAGCAACACACATGCGCTGTAGTATATCCGCAACCAGAATGAAGAGATACGGAGACAGCGGGTCGCCCTGTCGAACACCACAGTTGAAAATAATATCATCCCCTAGACAACCATTCATCATAACCTTTGCTCCGCCGGAGTGAAGAATGGAGGAGACCCAAGAAACCCAACGAGCGCCAAAGCCTGTGTGTTGCAGCAGATTCATAAGACAGGCCCAGTTTACGCTATCGAACGCTTTTCTGAAATCCAGCTTGAGCACGATCATAGGTATCTTCCTCTTCTGCGCACATTGTACCAGCTCCGAAGCGAGCGCGAAGTTTTCAGTGATGGCTCTCCCTCTGATGAAGCCAGATTGCATGCAGTGGATCAACAAAGATATGAATTGTTGTAACCTCAAGGCGAGCACTTTTGTGAGCAACTTGATGATACTGTGCACTAGGGAGATGGGCTTGTAGTTAGTGATCTCCATAGGAGACTCAACCTTAGGAAGCAGCACGATATATGCCCAGTTGATGCCGGATAGATCAGCCTGCCCATGGAAGAAATCATTAAAGAACGCCAAAATGTCGTATTTCAGAGCAGAGGCGAATTTCATATAAAACTCGTTGGTGAATCCGTCCGGCCCGGGGCTTCTGTTGTTCGGGGAGAGCTTGATAGCGCTGATAATCTCGTCCCAACTGAAAGGCTGATCAAGGGAGGAGAGATCAACAGTATCCACCTGAGAGTAAACGGCAGCCAAGTCAACCGCGAGAGGGTTGTTCTGACGACTGCTGAAGACGTTCTGGAAAAACTCTGTGGCAATATCCAACTTACCAGAACTGCTGAAATGCTCGACTCCATTGTGAACCAGCACCCGAACTCTGTTGTTTCTGGCATGACAGTTAGCAGCGAGGTGGAAGAAGCGCGAGTTCTCGTCCCCAAACCTACACCAGTTGAGCTTAGCCCTTCTCTGCCAGAAATCTGCTAACCATCTGAGTAACTTCTCAAGCTTAGTACTTGCGTGTAAGCGGAGCACGAACTTAGAACCTGAGACCTCTCCTGTAGTTGGACGTTGGTGCGGTTGCTTTATAATATAAAGCGGGGGAAACCCTTTTTCGTCTAATGTCCAGTCATCAATTTCTTTACCTTCATGTTGGCTCGATATAAACAAAATTTGGTGTAAGTTAATAGGATTGAATGTATATAATGCAGTTTAGTGATTGTTCAGTCTATCATTTTTTTCAGTTCATTGCCTAGTTTTTTTTCAATTTGTATGGAAATTAATGTTTCTTTTAGTCAAGACTCCTCTGAAAAAAAAACTGCACTCCTTTGTGTAATTTAAGACTCCTTGAAAATAAAGTAATGTTGTGAATTTGAGAGGGGTTGAAAGTTGAGCTACATGTGAGATACTTTTATGCCTCTGCATTTTCATGTGACAGAATATAGGGTTGTATCTCACTTCGCTGTCTGGTTCATGGCACTTCATAGTTCCGTGGTTGTACATGTTTTGGTTGCAGAAGAAGTACACTAAGCAAATTTGACGGAGTCTCAAGTACTAGATATTGCCTCGAGGGATCGTTCGTACTTGGCACGACTTAGCAAGTTAGCATGCTAAAGTGCATCAAACATACTACATGGATCTGAAAGTGAGGTTCATGGACTTCAAGCAGCAAAGCTAAATGTAAGTGGTTCATACTATAGTTGAATTTCTTGGTTGGCGACACGGTTGCATTTCCAAATATGACGGGATAAAATAACGCTAATTGTCAAGATCTTGCTATGCAGCGAGCACCAGAGATACAATTTTGTAGATGCAAGTATTTTTAATTTTAACATTACTAAGCTTTATGCGTCCAGTTAAGGCTAATCGCTAGTGCTGGTTACATTGTTTTCCTAGCAGTCTGGGATTCATCCCAGGAAAACATGTTTTGTTTCTAATGCACGAATCTGGTGCCACCATAGCATGCTAATCGTTGGTAATGCACGTATTAGTATTAACTAGCAAACATGCCCGTGCGTTGTAACGGAAGAAAAAAAATGACGTGTTTTACTGCGAAGCAAACATTAATTTATCATTAATTAGGCTAGACATGTAGACGATAAGTTTGATGATGATGAAAATGATGAATCAATTAACAATAGAATTATTAGGGACGCCAATCATGTTTTATTGCGTACATGCATGATTTTTCACCGCAATTGAGATCAACTAAAGATTCGATTGCCATGACAAATAAATGTCTGTGTTTTGACGCCAATGATTTATTACGCACTCGTATGAAACGAGAACAATAGCGGCTGGAGACAATTTATTTTATATTTACTCCCTCCATTCCTAAATATAAGTCCTTTTAGAGATTTTAATATGGACTACATACGGAGCAAAATGAGTGAATCTACACTATAAAATATGTCTATATATATCCGTATGTAGCCCTAGTGGAATCTCTAAAAAGACTTATACTCCCTCCGTTCCCAAATATTTGTCTTTCTAGCCATCTCAAATGGACTACAACATACGGATGTATATAGATATGTTTTAAAGTGTAGATTCACTCATTTTGCTCCGTATGTAGTCACTTGTTAAAATATCTAAAAAGACAATTATTTAAGAACGGAGGGAGTATTTAGGAAGGGAGGGAGTACTTTATAGGACATGCAAGCATATGTGTGTTCATACTCCTTTGAATAATAATATCACTAAATCCCGCGATGTGTGCATAGTTTTGGAGAACAAACACATGTGTGCACTCCTAAAAAAAAGTGGAAGATATTTACCGGTCCATCCAAAGTCCAAACTGCCTGCTTCCCTGAGCTCACCCCGTTGCCTTATCTCTTCGGTTTTCTCGTCAGTTATCCATCCAAAGTTCCCAACCCCCACCCCCACCACCTCGATACAGACGTGCCGCCGCTTCCGCCTGCCCCATTCATCGCCACCGTTACCCCCCGCACCGCTCCCCTGCTCCGGCCGCTCGTCTTCCTCCCCACGCTGCCAGGATACCCCGCCATCTGTAGGTGCGGTGTCGGCCGACGAGCAATTCCCCGCCTGCACCTCCCGCCTGGCCGGCCGTCCCGAGCGCCATCCTCGCCTCCTATAGCTGCCGCGTTTTTGCCCTCCACTGACCCACCTCCGTACCCTTGCCTCCCGCCGATCTCGTCCCGCCTTTGCCTGTGCTTTTCTCATGTGCTTTTGTTGATTCTTGAGGAGGCTGGTTGATGCTAGGGATAACGTAGACATATTTGAATTGGTGAGATTCGATTCACGGGAGCAAGGCGTGGGATTATTCAGTGTAATACTATATATTCAATTGTACATGCAGCCTACGATGGATACAATTGAGCATGGATGCAGGCCCAGCCGAGGCCCGGTTTAGCGAATCAGCCACGTAGGGGAAAACAAAAATCGGACGCAGCGAAACAGATAGAGCGAAAATTTAGTACCACCTCGAATATGTTTTAAATTCAAACTGAAAGTGTAAAATCACGGGAAGAAGCGTATTGTGACGGTGAACACAACAAAATCAATCCATGCTTTATTATTAGGGAAATAATATATGTTCCACAGTAAAGAGTTATGTGATGTCAGGGTGCAGCTTCAGATTCTATTTTATGTAGTACTTTATTGTGTCCTCGATTCACTTAGGCTAGAATCTTGTGTGATTATTGGCCATAATAGATTTTTGTTTTTATCTAATAAGACACGTAGCTGGTGAGTGTCCACTACTGATTCAAGCTCGGGAGAATATCATAAGAAAACCAACATTTAGTGGAAACCGGTGAAAACCACGCGAAAAAGGTGTTTTGAAATTTCCAAAATATCTAAAAAAACATTTGATGTTAAGAGCATGATGTTCTCTTGTCATGAGAAATTTCAAGTTCAAACACATTACGAGATGTGAGCTATGAAAATAAAAAATCAGCATTGAAGTACTAAATTTGTTTTTTTATTCATATCTCACATCTTGTAATGTGTTTCAACTTGAAATTTTGCGTGTCAATAAAACATCATCCTGTTAACATTTCGAATATTTTTCAGTTTTTTTTCGAAACTTTCAAATGTGATTTCCACTACGTTTTGTCTGAATGTGTGGTTTCCGTGTGATATTGTCTTCGCTCTTGCTCAGGTACTGTGAAGTAGTAAAGATTGGTCATTATAGTCCTAATGGCATGTCAGCAGTACCGAGTATGTAGAACAAGAGATGATCTTGGCTCTAGATGACTATGAGAGGTATCCCCCTCTTTAAATTCTACTCCGTATATTTTTTACTTGTGCATGATGCAAGTGGTTTATTTCGACTGAATATAAACTTTATCATAGACTGAATCTCACTTGGGAAGAGCAAAAGGTTAAATGTATCCCCGAAACTAGCAGACGAACTACTATGCAGACGAAAGTCCGTGCACGACAAGGGAACGACAGCCAAATCCAGCCGTCTACACCACTTCAGTGTTGTGCATGGACAAGCTGATCTGCATTGTCGTTCACATATCGTCCACAGGCCATCGTGTGTATAGCAGCGCTGATGTATCCCAGCACTACTAAGTATTGAAAAAGAAGGGAGGGTCCAGTCTCTAGGTAAGAGGTATTCCCATGATGTATCCCAACTCTGTATTTTAACTTTTACATGATGCAGATGTGTTATTCTTATTGGACATAGCAATTTACGTGACTGGATCATACTTGGGATTTAATTCGTAGTGTGAAAAGGTATTTTTGTCCATTAATAACAAACACTAAACCAAGGCAGCTACATCCGTCCACGACGATTTGATACTCAGCCGTCTGATCTCGTGCATGAACGCTTTGGATCATTCCATCCTCCTGCAGCGTCACTTGGGCCTCATTAACCCGCTAGCCCCCGCGTCATGGTCGGACCAACGTCTCCATGCGTTTTCTTATTAATTGGGCCTGTCGATGTACGTGTGAAACAAGTCAGAGAAATTGTGCATTGGAAGCTTTTGCCTGTTTGATCCGTTTTTCTTGGAAAATTCTATTTGCCGCTCACTGTGGCAAGTAGTCGATAAAATGCAGAGAGTCGAAGGAGTGGGCTAGCCAACTTGACGTACGTCTGGGGCCACCCTTTTTTGTTTCTTTTTTATTCATTTTCTTCTTGTTTCTTCTGTTTTCTGTTTTCCATAAATTCAAAGAAGTTCAGAATTTTAAATTATGTTCCCAATTTCCAAAATTTTCTCATTTTTTTAGAAATACTCACATTTTCAAAAAGTTGTTCAGAATTTCAAATTTTCAATAAATTTTCAAAAATTCAAAAAATCAGAATATAAATTTTTTATTCATGTTTCCAAAATTTGTTCCCATTTTAAAAAAATGGCCATGATTCAAAAAATATTCCTTTTCAAAAATTGTTCGCCGTTTTAAAAAATTAAGTCGTGTTTTTAAAAACTGTTTGGAATTTTCAAAAAATGTTCACACTCCAAGAAATGTATGGGGATTTCTAAAATTGATTGCGTTTTCAAAGTTTGTCATGTTTTACAAAATATGTTCATAATACCAAAAACTGTTCACATTTTTAAAAAGAGTTTGAAATTGTAAAAATTGTTTGCGTATTTAGAAATATTCTGCATTTCAAAATTTCTTCACAGTTTTAAAAATATATTTTGAAAATTTTGTTTTTTTTTTCAAAACTCTATGCTGTAGTGTGTTCTTAAATATTTTGTGCTTCCATCAATCACCAACAGTCATTGAGTGGGACTTTAGAAATGCTAGGTCACGAGTTTGAGATCTCATGAGGTTGCTCCTTTCTGGGATTTTTACACCACGCGTTAAAAAACCCGGCTTCGTGCCTGGTGGGCTGGCCCAGTCGTGTAGACCCTGTACGTGGCGCTCCTACCCCCCCCCCCTCGCGCTGCCCTCCTAGGGCGGCTCGAGGGCATCTAGGGTTTCCCCAGCGCCGCCCTCCTCCATCCTCCCTCCCTCTCTTGCTGTCACCCGAGGTGGTCGCCGGGCAGCGCCTGTGCGGCTACCGGTGACGGTGGCGGCGAGGTCCTCGTCGCTACGATCTCGCGAATGACTCCGGATCCAGGGCGGTGGCCCTGGTCGGCGAGGCGGCGCCGTCTCTTCGGCTGGCGGCATGTGCGGGAGGTGCGGGTCGGCTTCCTCGGCTGCTCAGGCGGCGAGGAGCAGGCGGGCAGCGGTCGCGGCGCGGCGAGTTTATCCTTCCTCCGCTCCAGATCTGAAGGTCAGGCTCCCCCTTTCTGCTCTCTCCCTCCGCTGGTTCGCCCGATTTGGGGCCTCTGGCCGCCGGATACGGTGCCGGCGGGGTGCTCCCTGAACTGGTGGTGCAGGATGAGCCCGGGAGAAACCCCTGTTTGGTTTTTCCAGCGTGGTGTGGGCGGCGCCATTTTGCATCGTTCTATTCCCTGGAGTCGCCGTTGCGGGCTCCCCTCCCCACCCCAGCCAAACTTCCCGGGCGAAAGCTCGAATCCCGGCTGGATGGGCGGTGGCGGCGCCAGGTGCGTCGTGTCCTCCTTGGAGGCGCCGCCTGGGAAGATTGGTGCTTTGGGTTGTGTGCAGCAGCTTGCAGGTGGGCGGCTGGTGTCTGCCGTGTCTCCATGGCTCGGTAGCTCCTTCATTTCGGTGACTCTTCCGGCGGCCTACCCTGTACTATCGGTCTTCTTCGGTGTCTGCGGTGTTGCTGATGTGTGTGTGCTCTGACTTGTGGCCGTGCTCCGTGGCTGCCCCAGACTCAAGACCAACCATTGCTCTAGCTCTCGGGTGAGCGTCTCTACATTCGACGGTGCGGCGCCTTCGAGCCTAGGCGAGGGGAAGGGATCCCCTTCGATGTTAGAGGAGGCATGTGTTGGGTCATCTCCAGTCCCTGGTTCTCAGTCCTGTGTTCGACTCCTCTGCTAGTTGCTGATCCTCGAGGCTTCACTCGTAGTCGTTTTAGGTGCCTTTCTGTAGTGGGCTTCTCCTCAACTAGCAGTTCTTCATATGTAATCTTTTGTTTGCTGGTTGTAGATGTAGCGTTGTGAGCTGTTCTTGCAGCCCCTTTTACCGTTTGGTCGATGTTGTGTGGTGGTCTTGTTCTTTTACTCCTGACCGGTTGATGGCTTTGTTAGTTCAAAGCCGGGCTCTTCTTAAGCCTTCGTTCTAAAAAAATGTAGCGCTCCTATACGACGCAAAATGCGTCATATATGAGGTCCTGTTTTTCTCCCTTTCTCCACCAGCCTGATGAACCTTGCGGCCAGGAAGGGTCTGAACGATTCGGCCCACGGTCTGCCAGTTGCCTCGTATTCTTCCCTTTCTCCACGGACCTGCGCTACCGACCTAGCGGCTCCCAGTTGCCTTATATTCTCCTCCTGCTGCTCTGTTCGGTCCAACCTGAAACTGCAGGCGGCGACTCATTGATGGGGATGAAGCTTAATGGTGTACTCTTGTTAAAGCTGTAATCCTCCATGGTTAGTGAAGCTGCATTACTGTTTGTTTGCCTTCTCTTCCGGGTGATTTATCATTTAGTATGTTGCACGCAAATTAATCTTCTATTCTCTGGACAAGCAATCCCAGCTCCCTCTTCCTCTGCAATAGCTACATATAGCATTACTAAATTGTGAACTGAATTGAAAAAAAGGCTTTAGAGTTAGTATGTGTTTTCAAACCTACCATGTTTACATGTTGCTTTGCCTATCATGCAGCTTCACTTTAATTTAACGTGGCCATGCCCGGATGTAGACAACGTTAGCTAACTGTGTGCTTGCATGGTCATAGACACCTGAGTACCTGACCATTCCTTAGTTACTAGAGGCTCCGTTAATGGCCTTTCTACAAGTGTGTTGCTATATGGCATGTGAACTAGACGTCGTGACTTCATCTGGGCCAGCTCTATAAACACAGATATTAGTGTATTAAAAACTACTTATATTTGATGCTGTACCTGCAATATAGCGTCTTAACTGTATATCAATAGAATGTTCAGACACCGCTTCCTTGCTTCCTCATTTCGACCATTGCATTAGTCTACTACATATGACTGAAGATAGAACTAAACTATGGGATCAGTTCATTTTTACTCAATTATTTGTATCTTCAATTTTCTCAAATATTTTTATTGCTCTTTCATCAAGATGAATATGTGTGGTCCATAGCATTTCATTGTGTCTTCTGCTTGTTATGTCAATATTTTTATTTTATTTTGTTTTGCAAAGCAAAATGTCATACGCTGAAATTTATATTATATACAATATTTAAAAAAATCAAAACTCTAATTCCGCGACAGCACACAATTATTTAGACTATGAAATTTGTTCACATGACATGGAATAATTCATGCAATGTAAACCAATTCGAAAGTTACACTATTAATATGCTCATTCAATGTTCAATATTAATATACGTTTTTAGAAGTTGATCTATCATTCCATCAAATAAGAACGGGCATGGCAACGCGTGCCACCATGGTCTACTATATTCGTACAGTGTGTAAGAGCATCTCCACTCGTTCGGCCTCCCAGCGCAGCGGCCGGCGCTATTTCGGCCATCGTCCGACGCTTTTTAGGCCCTGGGGACGATCTAGGCCCCAGTCACGCCCCTAGGAGCCGGCCCCAAGACGTTTAAATTCAAATTTCACATTTCCTGCTACCAAAAACGCCATAAGTCCGGCGATCAGCGCCACAAGTCCAGCATCACCATGCCACAGTTCGGCGATCAAATAACATAAAAGTTTGGCGTTCAAAAGGAAGGACGCGTAGGCAATTCATCAAATGGAGGCGCCGCCCAGCGGCGCGTCCGCGTCGGACTTGCGGGAATCGGCGTGCGCGGGCTGGTCGGCATCGGCGAGGTCGGCGAGGCTTCTGTGCTTGGCATCGCGGAGGCGTCGCTCGGGCTTGGCGGCACCGTTGGGGTTGGAGTGGGAGTTGGCGCCGCCGTCGACGTCATCTGGTTCAGGATGTGGCCACGCTCCGCCAGATACCACGCCTTGACCTGCTCGTCCATCGTCGCCATGTCCCCCCTCCCCCATCAGGAAAGCCAGGTCGGTGTTCCTCTTCTTCGCGGCGACATTGGTCCGGAGCAGGTCGAGCTTGACAGCGCTGTTCGTCATCAACGCCAACCATCGCGCCTTAGTTTTCTCTTCCCTCTGGGCGTCCCGGGTCTTGGCATCGGCGATGCAATGCTCGAGGGACTCTTGTAAACACGCGGTAGCCGGCTCGGCGTGTTTCGCCGACTTGGTCCGTTTGTTGCTGTCCGGGCGCCCGTCGGTCGCGCTCGGCGTTGGCGTGTCCGACTTGTACGTATCCTTGGCCTTGGCGAGGGTGCGCCGGACTTCCGCCCACTTCTCGCACTTCTCGATCCAGGAGAACACGTGGAGGTACTTGAAATCTTGGTCGGTGCCGCTGTCCTGCCGAAACATGGCGAACATCCGGACCATCTGTGCCGAGGAACAAGTGTCGGCGATGCACACATACGGCAAAAATGAGCGAGAGACCGGCGGCATACCTGACCCTCGATGTTGGCATCGCTCTCCGGGCGAGCCGCGACCTCGTCGACGATCCCATGCCATTTGTTGCACGTTGTTTGGATGAGGCCCCAATGGTTCGCCATGGCCTTCGAGCCGCGCTGCATGTGGACGCCGGCGAAGTACGGGTCGACCAGTTTGTGTTTGTCGAACTCCGACTTGACGCGCTCCCAGTACGTGTCGGCGCTCTGGTTTGTGCCGGTGATCGGGTCGATGCAGACGATCTTCCACGCTTCGGCGAGGCACTCATCTTCTTTGGACGTCCACTTGACGTGCGGCTCGCCGGTCCTAGCCGCACGCTTCTTCTTTTTCCCTCTCCTCGCCGGTGCAGGCGCCGGCTCCTCCTCCTCCTCCTCCTCTTCCTCTGGCTCCTCCTCGCCGTAGTCGAGCTCGTCGTCCATATCGCCGTTGAGGTCCATTGTATCTTCTTGGGCATTGAACCCGAGGGAGGTAGCGGTGGCCGAGCCGGTCGTGATGATGTCGGCCTCCGTCGTGTCGGGGTTGCCGAGATGTGACAACGAGCCTTGTGAGAAGAGCCTGCCACGGCGCAAAGGCGGTGTTGGGGAGGATGTGTAAGCCAGTGGGGAGTAGGTGTACGGGGGGTACTGGACCCCAGCGAACGCGGGCGAGGGCGTGCGCTGGGCGGGGTGGCCATGTGGAAAGGTGATGTTGGTGTTGAACCCGCCGTGCGCGTCGCCGTCGGCATAGCCAGGCAAGGGCGTGCAACCCCAGGGAGACGCCGAGAAGCCAGCCGGTGACCCGATGCTCTGCTGGCTCCAGGGAGCATGCATGCCCTAGCCGCCGGGCGGATTCATCATCCCCCACTAGTAGAAAAAGGGCCATTTGTCCCGGTTCGTAAGGGCCTTTTGTCCCGGTTGTTGAACCGGGACTAAAGTGTCGTTACTAATGCCCTAGGCCTTTAGTCCCGGTTCTTACATGAACCGGGACAGATGGGCCTCCACGTGGCCAGTGCGGCAAGCCCAGGCAGGAGGCCCTTTGGTCCGGGTTGGTGGCACCAACCGGCACCAATAGGCGTCCACGCGTCAGCAGCTGGCAGGAGCTGAGGTTTTTTTTGAAAGGGGGTGGTTTAGGGGTTTTTGGGGGTTAATTTAGGTGTTTCATATATTGTGTTATCTAGCTAATTAATAGAGAGAAGTGTCCTCTCTTATCTCTGTGCTTGGTCGACGTACGCTACGTATTATACGTATAGAGAGGACTCGACACGCTAGCTAGTAAGCAAATGAAGGAAACAGAAGATCGTCATGAACATATGCATACAGAGAGAAGTGATATTGACCACCTCTCCTTCTCCGAGAGATTGGTCGAACAACAAGTTCTCGTATATCTATCCAACACTACTGGCTACATATATACAATATAATTATCTCTTACAATATAATCTCCTAATTATATACAAAGTCAAGGTCCACATGGTATTCTCTGTCTTTAGCGATCACGTGGTCAAGGAAGAATGCCGCCAATTCCTCTTGAATTGCTCGCATACGATCTGGTGGTAGGAGTTCATCCCGCATCCGAAAGATCTAATTTGAAGAAGGGGGTCAATACATATATATATATATATATATATATATATGAATAAATGAAACTCAACACAAATGATGGTAATAAAATAAAATGGTGAATATTATTGCTTACGCACTACATATTGTTTGTCAGAGTAGCCCCACTCACAGGTCGTGTGGCGGATGGACTCGCAAACGTAGTATCCACAGTAATTATTCCCGTCTTCCTGCCACAACCATTTTACAAGAAATAGAGGTCAATCAAACTGATAAGCAAGCATGCTATAAATGGTATTGATGAAACTAGCGCTTGAATCACTAGGAGATGCGCGGAACATGCTAGTAGTACTTACTTTCGGGTGTCTAAATTGCAGCTTCTTCGGCAGTCCTAGAGCTTTATTGGTGAATTTTGTCCAAACCCTGCCAGACAAAGAGAACAATTACTTGATATCAGGAAATGAACAAATTAAGTTGCTGATATGGTGCGATAATGATCGATTTAACTTACTTCTCGAGCATTTCAGTCATGTCCGCATACTCCTTAGGATCTTTTCGTCTCGAGTCTAAGACGGTTACTAGTCCCTGCTCAAGCTTAATCTCTAGGAGAATATAGTGAAACCTGCGCATGCATGCATAACTCATCAATTACATTACTATAACCTAGACTAATAAGGGAAACCGAATATGCACAAGACAGTAACACTCACTTGAGGTTGTAAGAAAAGAGTATTATATCTTTGTTTTCATTTATTACGAACGATAGTAGCAAGTTGGCCTCGGTATCTGCGGCATGAAATTCAACCTCATATACATCTATGAGATTTGTGTTAATGAACCCAATATCACCGACTTGTCTTTTCTTCAATTCGGCGATCTTCAATCTGCATAATATAGCGAGGATAATTATAAATACATGCAATGAAAGAGCTGACCTATATATAGAGACTTAATGACAGAAGTAGTACTTACAGACAGTAGCAAGTGACCGTTAATTTATCGAGGGCCTGTTGATTGAAAAACTGGAAGAACTCCTCAAATGGAACATTCAACAGTTCAACTCCAACGAGGTCATGCTCCTCTTTAACTCTCAGCGTCAAAATATTTGTTCCCCCAGACTCTCTGCAGGTTTTCATGTACCAATCATGGAATCTTTGCATCATCATTGTTAGAGATTTTTCATCTTTGACGAGAGGCTTCCCGTACTCGTATCTGTGTTCGTCCACCTCCAAGAAATCATAATGTACATCGTCGGGCAGGTAATCTCCAAGATTGCTATAACCGGGCACCATCCTCGGATCATTAGCGACGATATCGCTAGACACCTTGAGCGGGGGGCACGATTGGTCCGCTTGTGCGCCGAGCTGGGCCATTTTTTTCCCAGCTCGTCGTTCTGCTAACCTTTGATCACTGATAGTACTTCCCGACCACGTCGCTTCAAGAAATGACTTTTCAATAATGCGGTCATTGTTGGCTTTCGGCGGAGACTTTGGTGGTTTCTTCAGGGCATCCATAGTGCGCTTCGCTTTCACTGGATCTATCTTCTCCTCCGGAGGCAGATGTTTCTTTACTTTCACCCCTTCGAAGAATTTCGTCACTTCGGCTCACACGATATTCGTGTTTTCCTCCACGGTCCTCTCGTATGGTAACTTCGGCGGAGTCTTTAGAGAAGGACCGAATCTGTATTGCCTCCCGCCTCTGGCTGTACTACTAGACCCGGAGCAGACGGAGCGGCTGCGGCTATCTTCTTTCGTGCTTGCTTAGAGGCGGAGGAGAAGGACTACGACGCGCCGGAGCAGCCGGAGAGGCGGCTGGTCTCTTCCGCCCTTGCTGGCGAGGCGGAGAAGGAGGAGGCTGGCTGCTCGGGTGCGCCGGTGCAGGCGGAGAAGGAGGCGGAGTGCCGCCACGCGCCGGAGAAGGAGGCTGAGTGCCCTGATCACTTGCCGGAGGAGGAGGCGGAGGAGGAGCGGAGGGCCCTGACTCGCCGGAGGAGGAGGAGGAGGCGGAGGCGTCCAGTTCAGAAGGCTGATGAGCTCCTTCCGCCATAGGCATGGAGTCTTCAGAGAAGAACCCAGCCGAGTCTCCCCTTCACCGGTAGGGTGGTCAAGCCCGAGGTCCTCAAATCCGTCCGTTATTTCATCCACCATCACCCTAGCATATCCTTCTGGAATCGGCCGGCAGTGGTAGGTTGCGCCAGGTTCATTAGGTAAAACAGAGCCAACAGCCGCCTTGACTTTGAATTTCCTCCATTGCGTCATAAGGTGGCAATGTTGAGACTCCGTGATAGCATCCACGGGGTAGCTAGCAAGAGCCGTGAAGACAGGCTCCAGCTGAAGCTGCTCGGTGGAAGCCACGCTGCTTCTCCGCTGAGATGGCAGGGTAGCTTCAGGGGAAGCTTCGGCAGGTCGTTTGCTGCGATTTGCTTCTCGTTCCTCTAAACCTTGCCTGCAGTTGGGTATGCTCAACTTTCTTCCTCCTCTCCTGGCGTTTGTACCCGCCTGCGTCTGGAAACCCAGCCTTCCACGAAACGGAGCCTGGCGTGCCTCGTGTCCATCCAGGGTGCTCAGGATTCCCGAGGGCCATTGTGAGCTCGTCGTTCTCTCTGTCTGGAACGAACGTCCCTTGCTGGGCTGCATCGGTATACTCCTGAAGCCTCGTGACTGGTATTCTCATTTGCTCGTCCGTCCAAACGCACTTCCCTGATACAGGGTCCAAGGTTCCGCCAACCCCGAAGAACCAAGTCCGGCAACGGTCTGGCCAGTTCAATGTCTCTGGTTCGACCCCTTTATCAATCATGTCATTCTCAGCCTTGGCCCACAACGGCCGGGCTTTGAGGTAGTCACCTGACCCCGTGTGATGGTGAAGCTTCTTCTTCGCAGCTTTTTTATTTTTTGTCACTAACATCTTCTTACTCTTGTCCGATGTCTTGTGGGCCACAAATGCGGGCCCAGTGATCTCTAATCCTCTCATATCGGCCAATGAATTCTGGTGTCTCTTCTTTGTCGACAAATTTTTTCAGCTCATTCTTCCACCTCCTGAATAGTTCTGCCATCTTCTTAAGAGCATGAGACTTGATCAATCGCTCTTTAACTGGCTTCTCCGGATCCTCCTCTGGCGGTAGGGTGAAATTTGCCTTCAACGCGGTCCAAAGACCATCTTTCTGCATATCGGAGACATAAGACACCTCAGGGTCTTCTTTAGCCGGCTTTAACCATTGGTGGATGTTGATCGGGATCTTGTCCCTAACAAGAACCCCGCACTGAGCAGCAAATGCTTCCTTTGTCCGGATGGGTTCAATCGACATGCCATCGCGCGCGATTTCTATGATCTCAAACCTTTCATTCGAGCGCAACTTTTTCTTTGGGCCTCATCTCTTTACCGAAGTTGTGCTCGATCCGGAGGGCTAGAAAAAAGAAGAAAGACGAGAGTTAATTAATATGTGTACATATACCAAAACAATGAATGCATCAATTAGCTAGTCAACATAGGCTTAACTAATATATATACCTGGCCGGACTCGATTCGGTCACCGGAGCCGTCATCACGTTCTCCTTCTTGCACCGTCACTGGGTCACCGGAGCCGTCATCACGGTATCCTTCTTGCACCGGCATTGGGTCACAGGAGCCATCATAATCATAGCTTGCTTCTTCACCCTGTCCTTCCAGACCATCGGTGTCGTTGAGAAACGACAAGACGACATCACTTCCTTTTGCGATTATGTCCCCCAACATCGCTTCTGTTGCTTCGTCTTGGGTATTTACAACATGGCAATTATTATTCAAACATGACAGATGGATATATTAGTGGCAAACGTAGAACTAGCTAGCTAATCACAATAAGGAATCATATTAGTGGCCTCGACGCTGCTTCTCTAGGGTTTGGGGTGGCCTCGACAACGCTTCAAGGGTTTGGGGTGGCCTCGAGAGAGTTTGTCGGGTAGGGGCGCGACGGGAGGGGGTAGGAGACCGACATCGTTTTTTTCTAGGGTTTGGGTGTCCTCGAGAGTTTTGGTCGAGCGAGAGGGCCGGGGGGTGCTCCCCGGGTATAAGTTATCATAGTCGAGAGGGGGTATATATATCGACCGCCCCTCATGTTGAAGTTATCCGGGAGGGGGTAATATCGACAACGACGACATACATACACGGGAAAATAATGTTATCGGGGAGGGGGTATATCGACCCCCCCTCGTGTTGAAGTTATCGGGAGGGGATTATATCGACAACGACGACATACATACATGGAAAAAAATGTTATCGGGGAGGGGGTATATCGACCCCCCCTTCGTGTTGAAGTTATCGGGAGGGGTATATCGACAACGACATACCCGATAAAGCATAAGAAAACGAAGAAGAAATAAAAAAGAGGAGAAGAAGAAAGGAATAGAGGAGCAGATCGAAGAAAAAAAAAGAAGAAAAAAAAGAGGAGAAGAAAAA